>NC_056734.1:436225702-436393899 GCF_019279795.1 Protopterus annectens | reverse complement strand
GGTTTGAATTGATGCATGCATTACTGGTGCCAGGCATTTGGGAACCTGCTAATGAAAGGGGTCCCAAGGAGGTATCTTCAGCAATTTTGTCTGATAGGGACATGCAGGTATGCCTCCTTGAGGTCCAACGTTACTAGCCAAGTATTTTTGCCCAGCATGGGAAGAAGCTGCTGTAGTGTTAGCATCTTGAATTTTGGTACTTGTAGATAGGTGTTCAGATTTGAAATATCCAGAGTGGGTCTCCATGCTTTGTCTTTTCTTGGGACTAGAAAGAGTCTTGAGTAAAATCCTTGTCCTTGCTCCTGTGTAGGTACCTGTTGAATGGCTCTCATGTCCATGAGAGCTGTAATTTGTTTTTGTGCCTCTGCCCATTGATTTGGTGGCAGGTTTGGCATTCCTTTTATCCTTGGTAAGGTATGAAAGTGGAATCTGTATCCTTGTGAGACAATGTTTAGGACCCATTTGTCTTTTGTGATGACGTGCCAGTTGTCTGCAAAAAGTGCTAATTTTCCTCCCAAGGGAGCTGTCAAGAGAGATTTGCTTGGCAGTTTGAGGATTGAGTCATTGTGTTTGTCTTCTGCTAGCTTGGGGCTTGTCGTCTTCTCCTCCTTTCTGGGTAGCAGTACCCCATTGGCAAGGTTTGTAAGGGCCTTGTGACTGACCTCTGCCCCTTGGGCATCTGTATTTGCCCCTCTGTGATCTGTCAGAAGCTGGAAAGGACCAGTTTTTTGTTGGCCAATTTCTGCTGAAACGAGGGGGTTGTACCTGTAAAAAATCCTTGACTGTCTGCATAGACTTTGCCTTATCCTCCATTTTCTTTAAAACCTCTTCTGCTTTGACATCAAATAATACATCCTGCTGTAAAGGTGCATCCAATAATTTTGCTTTAACATGATCAGGTAGGGTTTGTTCTTTTAACCAAGCATGTCTACGTATGACAGACCCAGTAACAGCTGCTCTGCAGGAAGCTTCCAATGAATCAAATCCACATTGTAAAGTATGTTTGCCCACCTGTTCAGCTGCGTGCAACAGATCCTGCATTTCCTTGAATTCAGACTGTTCAGAATATGTGCTCATTTTTTGTTTTAATTGAGACATTAGGAATTGCTGATATTTCAGCATGTGAAACTGACAATTTAATGCTCTAATAGCCAGAGTAGCTGAAGTGTATATCTTCTTTCCCCATCTATCTAGGGTTCTGGAATCACTTTCAGAGGGCACAGGATTTTTAGCCATAGAAGCTTTAGCCCCTTTGGGACCCTGGGAAATTGTTTCTGGGTCAGCCACAGGACTTTTATAAATTAATTTGTGTGAGTGAGGTACTCTGTAGTACCCATCTGGTTTGGCTGGAGCAGGAGGTAGAGAGTCGGGCTTTAGACTAGATTCCAAATAAACATCATCCACAATGTCTAAAACTGGAGGGATAGCAAGTGGTCTGTGCTGGGGTAGTAAAAGGAACTCTCGGAGCCTTTTCTTAGAATCAGAGTAGTCCTGGCCTTCCCAGTGGAAATGTTCCCTCATGGTATGTAAAGTTTCCTCAAAGGAGTAGTCTTCAGGGGGAGATGCTGAGGGAATAGAGTCTTCAATATCAGTGTCTTCATAAGGGAGAAAAGTGTAATCCTGTTCCTCAGAAGAATCTGAGGAAATTGAAACCTGGTCAGAGGAAGCATAATCCTCCTCTTGTCTTGGTCTTTTATCTGGAGGGGGATGGGAACCCCTGATTAGGGTAATCAAATCTTCAGCCATCTTAAGCATCTGTTTCTTAGGCATGGGGCCTTGAACTATAGACTGATGTACAGTCTTTTTTGGTTTTAATGGAGTTTTAAGCTTAGCATAAGATTTAATGGTGAGTGTAATCGGTCTGAAGACACCTTCTGCAACCGAAGGTGTTTCTACTGCACCGGGATCTCCTTCTGCTCCGGTGTCGGAAGTGCCTAAAGAAGATGGCTGCTACAGCCTAGAACACTCCGCCTGAGAATCCGCAGCTGTCTGGGGTTCCAATTCTGCGGCTGTCAGGGGCTGCGTAGACGCCTCACTGAAAACCGGAGAACCGGCGACAGGCCCAGCAGAGGCGTCGGAGTCTGGCTTGCTCCTAGGCTGCCTGTCCTTATCCTTGCGTTTTTTATGCATGCCGGTCATCTGCAACTCCAACGGCATGATATAATTAAATTTCCTACCAAAGTAATGTCGTGTGAAGGCAAAGCGGCGTTTGATAGTTCGTTTATTAAACCTAGCACAAAACCGACAACCTGTGACGTCGTGGTCTGGGCCTAGGCAAGGAATACAATAAGAATGGAAGTCCTTATGAAGTATTTGCTTCCCACAAGAAATGCAATTGTTAATTTTTTCTGACATCGGACTGAGGCAAGAAAAGGTTCCCCAACGGGATACTTATCTTTATTGAAGACTTCGGACTGAAATTCGATTCGAAAATCTAAGGTGTCGGCCGACCGGCACTTGCGAACTGCTTCTGCTTCGGGCACTGCACGGCAAGAAAGACTGGAGAAAATGGCGTTGGATGCCTCTTATACCCCTGGCACACTGACGTCAGGGAAGAAGCGACAGCAACCGACGCCGGACCAAGACTTTGGAACTCAGGCCGACTGCGGGACCGCCTAACGGCAGGATAACTCAAGTGTGATGACTGCAGCAGGGTAACACGAACATCTGATCGTGCATAGAGCCTGCTCTGAGACGTAGATATTTCCTGCAAGATTATCTTATGAGGATGTGCAGATAAGCTTATTTTAAGTCTAGGGTGGCTACCCAGGAGTCCTTGGCCAGCATAGGACACAGTTGTTGGAGAGTAAAGCCTTTTGAATCTTGGGACCACCAGGAAGGTGTTGAGAATAGACAGATCCAGGATAGGGCGCCAAGACTTTTCTTTTCTGGGTACCAGAAACAGTCTGGAATAAAAACCTTGCCCTCTTTGCTCTGCTTGGAACATGTTGAATAGCCTTGATACTAAGAAGAGAAAGTACTTGCTTTTGGGGCTCTGCGCAGTGGTTTGGGGGGGAGGTCTGGCCATCCACTTGGGATTGGCAGTGAGTAGAAGTAGAATCTGTATCCCTGGGATACAATGCTAAAGATACATCTGTCATAGGTAATGTACTCCCAGTTTTTTGCATGCAGGACTAGTTTTCCTCCTAAAGGTGCAAGTACTTGGGCAAGGCTTGGGAGAATTAAGGATAGGTCATTGTGATATTTTACCATAGGATGGTGGCTTACTACTCACTATTTTTGAGGTGGGAGCACTCCATTGTTTAGACCTGTACATACCCTGAGACTGAAGTCTTGGTGGTCTGCTGCCCCTGGGTTTGGACTGAGAAGGTCTGGGAGGGACTGGAAAAGACCAGTTTTTAGAAGGCCATTGCCTACTGAATCTAGGTGGCTGTACCTGTAGGAAATCTTTAACAGTATGCATAGATTTAGCTTTTTCCTCCATCATTTTGAAGACTTCTTCTGCTTTAGTGCCAAAGAGACGTTCTTGGTGTAATGGAGCATCTAGTAATTTTGCTTTGACATGGTCTGGCGAAATTTGTTCATTAAACCAAGCATGCCTCCTAAGAACAGACCCAGTGACAGCAGCCCTGCAAGATGCTTCTACGGCATCAAAACCACATTGCAAAGTATGTTTTCCAACTTGGTTAGCAGAATGCATTAACTCTTGTAAATCTATGTTCTGCACAATCAGGAATTAACACATTTTCTGTTTAATTAGCTCCATAATATGTTGTTGATACTTAAACATATGAAACTGGCAATTTAAAGCCTTGATGGCAAGTGTAGCAGAGGTGTATACCTTCTAACCCCATCTGTCTAAAGTCCTGGAATCCCTGTCCGAAGGGGTAGGGTTTTTGGCTGTTATAGCCTTAATGCCTTTAGGTCCCTGGGAAATGGTCTCTGGATCTGCAGCAGGATTCTTAAAGAGGAATTTGTGGGAATTAGACACTCTGTAGTACCTCTCAGGTTTCCTGGGAGCTGGAGGCAAAGTACCAGGGGTAAGGCTGGATTCCATGAAGACATTATCTACAATTTCCAGAACAGGAGGGATAGCTAGTGGCCTGTGCAGAGGCAAGTTTAAAAATTCCCCGATTCTCTTTTTGGATTGTGGGTAGTCCTGGCACTCCCAGCAGAAATGTTCTCTAAGGGTATGCAGGATTTCACCAAAAGAAAAATTCTCTGGTGAGGAAGCAGAGGGAATGGAATCCTCTGCAACAGAATTCTCATAGGTAGATAAAGGTATGTCCTAGTAATCAGAAGGGTCAGAGTCATCAGACTCATGATCTGAAGAATCAGAAGGAAAATCAATTCTAGGTCTTCTAGAGGGGGAAAGCTGTCTTCCCCTAATCAAAGTAAAAAGGTCTTCAGCCATTCTAAGCATTTGTGTCTGTGGCATGCGGGCCTGAGAAAGCGCTTTGGTCGTCGGTTTCCTAGGTGTAGTGCGAACTCTGGGACTGAGTAATTCGGTACTTTTGGTTTGAAATGAAGTTGTCGGTTTAATATGAACATCGGAAGGCCTGAATACACCCTCAGAAGCCGGTGCTTGCACAGCGGCTCCAGACCCATCCAAGGTAGAGACATTCACAGGTTCCATAGTCAAAGAAGCTTCTCGCGGCATACCAGACTCAGAATGGGTCTCAGTAGAGGCCTGCAAATCTGTAGACGTGGGTATCAGGGGCTGTGAAAGTGCCTCACTGAGTACCGGTGGACTGGCAACTAGCTTAACGGAGGCATTGTCGGCAGTTTTGGACCTATGCGGTCTCTTCTCTGTATTTATCCTTACGTTTTTTCGGAAGATCGGTAGTCGTATGGCTTACCTAAGCTATTTCGGAATATTAAGAACGAGAACAAAAGAATTTAGCGACAAAAATTGCCCGACGCCGAATAGTTCGGGTACTGAACAAGGTACAAAACCGACGAAGAACGCCATGGTCTGGGCCTAAAAAGGTGAAGAAAGAATGAAAATCTCTGTGAGGTATTTGCTTTCCACAGGCACGACAATTACAAATTTTTTCTGACATCGGTTAGAGCAAGAAAAAAGGATCCCCAAATGGGGTACATAGCTTTAGAAGACGTCAAGTCAGAAACTCGAAAAATGAAAATTTCAGGTGGCAGCCGACCGGCACTTGCGAACTGCTTCTGCTTCGGGCAGAGCTCAGCAAGAAAAGCTGATGTAATGATGTCGGCTGCATGTTTTATACCCCTGATGACCTAACGTCATGGAAGAAGCAACAGCATCTGACACAGAAATCCCAAGACTCTGGTATTCGGGCCGACTAAGGGCTACATGCAGGCAGATAACCCAAGTGTGATGACTGAACTCTGAAACACAAAGAACATCTGTGGTGTTGTCTGTCTTTATCAAGAGTTGTTCTGGAAGGATAAGGGACTTGAAAGCCGTCAGTGAATTCTGCACAGCTAAAGTACAGTTTTGTACCTACCATAAATGTAGATGTTTGAGTGTAAACACTGCTGCAGTCATCACACTTGGGTTATCCTGCCGTCAGACGGTTTCCCTAGTCGGCCTGACTTCCAAAGTCTTCGTCTGGAGTCGGTTGCTCTCGCCTCTTCCCTGACGTCAGTGCGACAGGGGTATATAAGATGCAGCCGACGCCATTTTCTTCAGTTTTTCTTGCCCCAGATGTCAGATAGGTAGGCAATTCAAATTGCTAGTAAAATATACAAAAGAAAAGCAAACAACCATTTTTAGTTACCAGCAAATACTCCCCATAGGTAGTAAAGGGTAGATGACCTAGGTACGTACCAGGAAGTTAGAGGGGAAGGAGGGAGGGTAACCTGGACTGCAACAGTGTTTACACTCGAACATTTACATTTATGGTAGGTACAAAACTGTACTATGTTCATCGTGTTACACTGCTGCAGTCATTACACTTGGGTGGAATCCCAAAGCTGAGGTAGGGAGGCTGGATCTATAAGGCATTAGGGGTGGCTATAAGGCCCTGCAGCACAGCAGTGGCAAAGCCAGCTCTGGATTTGGAGTATAAAGGTAAATGGTAATGCTTGGTGAAGGTATGCACAGAACTCCATGTTGCTGCTTCCAAAATATCCTTGGTAGGTACTCCTCTGAGGTAGGCAGTTGAAGTGGCTGTTGCCCTGGTGGAGTGAGATCTAATGCTGCTAGGTACAGGTTTCCAATGGTGAGTATAGCAGAAACGTATACAATATCCTATCCATTTTGAAATAGTCTGTTTTGAAATGGCTTTTCCCTGTGCTCCTGCAGTATATGCTACCAATAATTGCTCAGATTTTCTAAAAGCTTTGCTTTTGTCCAAGTAGAAGCGTAAAGTACAGTTTTGTACCTACCATAAATGTAGATGTCCGAGAGGAATGCATCTGCAGTCTTTACAAATGGGTCGTCTTGTCGTCAGGCAGCCCTTCGTCGGCCGGATTCCAAAGTCTGGGTCTGGCTTTGGCTTCGGCTGGTGTCGCACTTCACCCGACGTCATTGCGGCAGTCATTCGGGTATAAAGGCATCAGCCGACGCCATTTTCCTCAGTGTTTCTTGCCCCAGGTGCCCTCTTGGATGGCTAAATTTGGATAAATGCCAAAGTTTCCAAATAGTAGAGAGCAAACACACAAAATAAGCATGTATGTACATATATACAAACATATACACCATAATAGATCCCCCCCAAGCTAGCTGAAGATTGGTAAGTACCCTAGGAGTACCTCAGAGGGGAAGGAGGGTGGGTAATCCTGACTGCAGATGCATTCCTCTCGGACATCTACATTTATGGTAGGTACAAAACTGTACTATGTCCTTCAAGGATGCATCTGCAGTCTTTACACATGGGTAGAATACGATAGCTAAACTAGGGGAGGAGGAAATGAGAGTAGATTATGGTGTAGTCAGGATCCCTTGCAAAACAGCAGTGGCAAAACCAGCACGGGATCTAGAGTATAGAGGTAAGTTATAATGCTTGGCAAATGTATGCACGGAGGTCCAAGTAGCAGCCTCTATAATGTCCTTGGTAGCCACTCCTCGTAAGAAAGCTGTGGTAGTGGCTGTAGCCCTTGTGGAGTGAGGCCTGATGTTCTCTGGAGTTTTCTTTCCATGGTAGGAGTAACAAAATCTAATGCAATTTCCTATCCATTTGGAGATTGTCTGTTTAGAAATTGGTTTTCCTTCCTTTCCTGTTGCATATGCTACCAGAAGCTGGTCAGTTTTCTATTGTTTTTTGTCCTGTCCAGGTAGTAGCGTAATTGTCTGTGTACATCCAAGGTATGTAAGAGCTTTTCTCCCCTGTTCTGTGGATTGGGGAAGAATGTAGGAAGGTGGATAGCCTGATTTAAAGAGACTCTGGATACCACCTTAGGCATAAATGTAGGATTTGTTCTCATGGACACTCTATCTTGATGGAAGATCAGGAAGGGTTGAACTGCCACTAATGCCTGTAGTTCAGAGACCCTTCTTTCTGAAGTTATTGCCAGCAGGAAAGCAGTCTTCCAGGATAAGTATTGCAATTCTGCTGTAGCTGCTGGTTCGAAAGGAGGTAGAGTCAGTTTTTCCAGCACAAAGTTCAAGTCCCATGCTGGCAATGGAGGTTTCCTGGGAGGTTTTACATTTTTAATTCCACTCAGAAACTGTCTGAGCAGAGGATGCGAGAAGACAGGAGGATCCAAGCTGTATTCTGCTGAAATAGCTGATGCATGTATCTTGATGGAGGAATAGGACAGGCCTGTATGGAAGAGTTCCGCCAAGTACTCCAGGATGTTGGCTATGTTCACCAGTGTCACATCTTGCCCCTTTGCTGTACTCCAGATGAGATATCTTTTCCATTTTGCTGCATAATTCTTTCTTGTTGAAGGTCTACGAGCCTCCAGGATTATGTCTTTAACCCTTTGGGATAAATTTGGGTTAATTGCTGTTATGTAATGTTCCAGGCAGCTAGCTGCAGAGTTTTTAGGTTTGGATGCAGGATGTTGTAGTTGTTCTGTGTCAGCAGTAATGGAATCAGGGGCAGTGTCCATATTTGTTCCCAGGACATGCTCCTCAGCAGTGGATACCAATGTTGTCTTGGCCAGTCTGGGGCTATCAGAATGATCCTCGGACGTTCCTCTTTGATCTTGAGAAGCACCTTGTGCATCAAAGGAAGTGGTGGGAATGCGTATGCTGTCAGGCTTTTCCAACTGAAGGATAGGGAGTCCACCTTCCAAGCAAGTGGGTGGTAAGTCCTCGTGCAGAATTTCTTCAACTGGTGATTGAATGGGGATGCAAACAAGTCTATTTGTGGTAATCCCCATTCTCTTGTGATGGTTTTGAAGATGTCGGATGCAGCATCCATTCGTGGGCATCTGTTGTAGTTCTGCTCAATATGTCTGCTAGAATGTTTTCCTTCCCTGGTACATATACTGCCTGTAACTGAATGTTGTAGCTCAGAGCCACATCCCATAGGTCCAGTGCCAGCCGGCATAGAGGGTATGAGTGTGTGCCTCCCTGTTTGTTGATGTACCACATAACTGTGGTGTTGTCTGTCCTTATCATCAACTGGCCTTCTTGGAGAAAAGGTCTGAATGCCTGGATTGCCAATTTTACTGCCATCATTTCTTTCAGATTTATGTGCAGGTGCAGCTGGTCTTGAGTCCATAGGCCTTGAATGCACTTGCCCATCATGTGTGCCCCCCAACCGAGGTCTGAGGCATCTGTCGTGATGGTTTGTCTTGGTTGACTTTTGCAGAAGGGTAGTCCTGTGTTTGATTGACAGGCCTGAGCCCACCATAAGAACTCTTGCTTCAGGCATGGGATCATTGGAATTTTGGTTTCTAGGCTGTGCTTGTGCTGAGACCACAAATTCTTTAGGTACCACTGTAGCTTTCTCATATGCAGCCTGGCATGAGGGACCAGTAGTATGCAGGATGCCGTGAAGCCTAGAGCTTGTAGCACTTTTCTTGCAGTTAGATGGCTCTGCTTTGTTAATGCCAAGAAGTAGAGGGGAAGTTGCTCTTTCTTTTCTGCAGTTAGAAATGCCATTTGTTTTGATGTGTCCAGTTCTGCACCCAGAAAGGTTATTCTTTGGGATGGAATCAGCCTTGACTTTTTTGTATTGACTGTATATCCCAGGGCTTGCAGTAGGTAGATGACTCTTTGTAAGTCTTCTGATAGTTTGTTTTTGTTGTCTGCTTGTATCAGGCAGTCGTCCAGGTAGGGATAGATTTAAATTCCCTGCATTCTGCAATGAGCGATTACTGATGCCAGGCATTTCGTGAACACTCTGGGCGCAGTAGATAAGCCAAAGGGCAATGCTGAGAATTGATAGTGCTCTGATCCTGCAAGAAATCTGAGGTATCTTCTGCAAATTAGTCTTATGGGGACGTGCAGGTATGCCTCCTTGAGATCTAGAGTTACCAGCCAAGACTCCTTGCCCAGCATGGGAAGAAGCTGCTGTAGGGTCAGCATTTTGAATTTTGGAACAATGAGGAATGTGTTTAAAGCGGACAGGTCTAGAATAGGCCTCCATTTGTTTTCTTTTCTTGGTACCAGGAAGAGCCTGGAGTAAAATCCCTTCCCTTGCTCCATAAATGGTACCTTTTCCACAGCTCTCATTCTTAATAATTGAGATATTTGTTTTAGAGCTTCTGCCCTTTGAGAAGGTGGTAGGTTTGGCATTCCTCTCTTTCCTGGTAGTGTATGGAAATGGAACCTGTAACCTTTGTCTATAGTCTGCAAAATCCATTTTTCTCTTGTAATGCAGTGCCAGTTTCTTGAAAATAATGTGAGCTTTCCGCCTAAGGGTGCTTCTAGTTGTTCCCTGTTAGGCGGTGCCACCGCCAAGTCACTGTGATTGAGTTGTTGCAGTGGTGGTAGCTGTATCCGTGCCTCGTTGGTTGTTACCCTGCCACTGGCGACCCCTGTAGGCACCCCTGGATTGGTTTCTGCCTCTAGAGCGCCTATTCCTGCCTCTTTGTGCCTTAGAGGAGTCCGGAAAGGACCAATTCTTGGAGGGCCAGTTCCTGCTAAACCTTGGAGGTTGAACTTGTAAGAAATCTTTCACTGTTTGCACAGATTTTGCTTTCTCTTCCATCTTTTTTAGTACCTGTTGTGCAGGGGCACCAAATAAACTGACCTTGTTCATAGGTGCATCCAAAAGCTTAGATTTGACATGGTCTGGTAATGCCTGTTCTTTCAACCATGCATGCCTTCTGATAACTGTGCCAGTCATGGCTGATCTAAAGGAAGCCTCCAGTGCATCATAGCCACATTTTAAAGAATGGTTACTAACCTGCTGTATGTTATGTAACATTTCTTGAACATACGTTTTATCTAAAGATTCTTCAGAGGACAGCTTTTTAGTCAACTGGTCAAGCATAAACTCTTGATATTGAATCATATGAAATTGGCAGTTCAAAGCTCTAGCTGACAAAGTAGCAGAGGTGTAAACTTTTTACCCCATCTCTCTAAGGACCTGGATTCCCTTTCAGAGGGAGGGTTTTAGAAGAAGTAGCTGCTACAGCTTTAGGGCCCTGGGAGATAGTCTCTGGATCTGCAAATGGTGCCTTATATAAGTGGTGATGAGTGTCCGGGACCCTGTAGTACCTATCGGGCTTAGCAGGAGCCGGAGGTAAAGTATCAGGAGCAGTGCAAGCATCATTAAATGCATCATCAACAACAGGTAGAACTGGAGGTATAGCTAAAGGCCTATGCTGTGGCAAATGTAGAAAGGTCCTAAGCCTTTTCTAGAGTCTGAGAAATCTTGGCCCTGCCACTGAAATTGTTCCCTCATAGCATGCAAGGTTTCCCCAAAGGAAAATTCCTCAGGAGAAGAGGCTGAAGGGATGGACTCCTCAGCATCAGAGTCTTCGTAAGGAGAATAAGAAGCCTCAGGAGGGTCTGTATGTTCTGAGTCATCAGAGGAATCATCTGTAGCTACTGGCTCAGGGGCTCTGCTCTAGGCCTCTTTTCTGGAGGAGGAGAGGCCCTGTCTGGATGAGGCTGGGCTCCACATTAAGAGATGAGATCCTCTGCCAAAGAAAGCATATGGGAGCTGGTGCTGGGCCTGTGAGAGGGGCTTGGCAGGCACAGGTTTTGATGCTTTGGCTGCTTTAGCCCTGGCAAAGGCCTTAATAGACATAGCTGGGGAGGCCTAGCAGCTCCACGTGCAGGGGTAGAAATATCTAGGGGAATGGTGTCTGATAAATCCTGTGAAATCGCAACAGAAGGTTGGATTTCAGAAGCCGTCTCTACCAGGTTAGAAGAGGCCTCGGTAGAAGGCAAGTTATCGGCTGACGAAAGAACCGCTTGCTCGGTTTCGGCCGAAACAGAGACACTCGTGGTTTGCTTAACCGTGGCTTCGGCCGAAACCGCGGACCACGAGTGTCGGTCCTTTTCTTTGCGTTTTTTGGTTATTTGCGTAGTCGGAGGATCCGACGGCATAATGTAGGCAAAATCGGGCGAAAATCTGCTCAGCAAAGTCCGAGCGACGTCTAAGCGTCCGTCGGTTAAAAGAAGCACAAGCTAGACAAGCTGCTACGTCGTGGTCTGGGCCTAAACAATGAATGCAATAGGAGTGGAAATCTTTATGAGGTTATTTGTTTCCCACAAGATAAACAGTTATTAACTTTCTCTGACATCGGCTGAGGCAAGAAAGAGTCCCCAATGGGGTACTTAGCTTTATAGAAGTCTTCGAAGTAGTATTCGGTAGAAGTAATCTCTGGATCTGACCGACCGGCACTTGCGAACAGCTTCTGCTTCGGGCGCCGCGCGGCAAGAAAGACTGAGGAAAATGGCGTCGGCTGATGCCTTTGTACCCGAATGACTGCCGCAATGACGTCAGGTGAAGTGCGACACCAGCCGAAGCCAGACCCAGACTTTGGAATCCGGCCGACCGAAGGGCTGCCTGACGACAGGACAACCCATTTGTAAAGACTGCAGATGCATCCTTGAAGGACATCTGCCTGTGAATGTCCAAAGAATGTAGTAGTCCCTCCCCTTTGTTCTGTAGTTTTGGATAAAATGTTGGCGAGTGAATAGTTTGGTTTAGAGCCACACTTGATACCACCTTTGGCATAAACGTACGGTTAGTTCTTAAAGACACCCTGTCCTAGTGGAAGATGAGGAAAGGTTCCACTGCCATTAGTGCCTGTAATTCTGAAACTCTTCGTGCTGATGTTATTGCCAGTAGCAGAGCAGTTTTCCAAGAGATGTATTTTAATTCTGCTCTGTTAGCTGGCTCAAAAGGAGGTAAAGTTAATTTTTCCAAAACAAAGTTGAGGTCCCAAGTTGGTGCAGGTGCTCTATGGGGCGGTCTTATGTTTTCAGCCCCTCTGAGGTACTGTTTGAGCAAAGGATTACAGAAAATTGGTGGATCCGTGTTGTAATGAGCAGAAACGGCTGAGGCATGGATCTTGATGGATGAGAAGGAGAGGCCCTTGTCCAGCATCTCAGTTAAGTATTGAAGTATCTGAGGAATGTTTGGGACAAGAGGGTCAAGGCTGTGCACTTGGGTTCCAGGCACAGAATCTCTTCCATTTATCCGAGTAGGCTTTCCTGGTGCTAGGCCTTCTGGCCTCCAGAATGACATCCATAACAGCTTTGGAGAGAGGCATTGCTTGCTTGACTAAGGAATTTTCCATGCAGCTAGGCTTAAGGTCTTCAGCTGGCTGTGAAGTATCTGATTGTTGTGCTGTGTCAGCAACTGTGGGATATGAGGCAAAATCCAGGGTGGTTGTGCTAAGTTCTTTAAGATTGGGTACCAGTGCTGGCGTGGCCAGTCTGGTGCAATCAGGATCATCTTTGGCTCTTCTTGCCTAGCTTTTATGAGTACCTTTGGAAGGAGAGGTAAAGGAGGGAAAGCGTATACTTGCAGGTTTTTCCAACTGAATGAGAGGGCATCCACTTTCCATGCTTGTGGATGGTAGCTCCTTGTGCAGAATTTCTGTAACTGGCAGTTCATTGGGGATGCAAACAGATCTATGTCCGGGCTCCACCATTTTTGTGTTATCATCCTGAATATTTGTGGGTTCAATTCCCATTGCTTAGGTCTGCCAGTGTGTTTTTCTCTCCTGGCAGGAATTGTGCTTGCAGATGAACTTGGTAGTCTAGAGCTGTGTTCCACAAGGTCATGGCTTGTCTGCAGAGGGGGTAGGAGTGTGTGCCCCCTTGCTTGTTTATGTACCACATAACTGCGGTGTTGTCTGTCTTTAGTAGTAGTTCTGGATGCAGCAGGTCTTTGAAAACTATAATTGCATTTTGTACAGCTAGCATCTCTTTTTGATTGATGTGGAAATGTCTTTGCTCAGTGGGCCACTCGCCCTGAATACATTTTCCTGCCATGTGTGCTCCCCAGGCGTAATCCGATGCATCTGTTGTCAGTGTTTGCCTGGCTGTGGGTTGAGTACAAGGCTGTCCCTTGTTGAGGTGACAAGCTTGAGCCCACCATCGAAACTCCTGTTGAAGGCAAGGAATTAGTGGTATAACTGTTTTCTAAACTTTGACAGTGTTGAGACCATACACTCTTTAGGTACCATTGTAGTTTCCTCATATGCAGTCTGGCATATGGAATTAGTAGTATACAAGATGCCAAGTAGCCCAAGGCCTGCAGAATTTTTCTTGCAGGGAGTTGGGTCTTTGTTACCATCAAATGAAAGCACTGAGTCAGTTGTCCTTGCTTGTCTGGCGTGAGATAAGCCATCTGGGCCGTTGTGTTCAAGCTGGCACCCAGGAATATCTGTTGTGAGGGCACTAGCTTTGATTTCTTTTTGTTTACTGTGTACCCAAGGCAATTCTTTTACGTACGCCAGATGCTTTAGAAGAATGTCCTTGCTCTCTGCTTGAATCAGGCAGTCGTCCAAGTATGGATAAATTTGAATTCCTTTTTGCCTGCAAAATGCAATTACTGGTGCCAGGCACTTTGTGAAGACCCTGGGTGCAGTAGATAAGCCAAAGGGCAGTGCAGAGAATTGATAGTGCATTGAACCAGCTAGAAATCTGAGGTATCTTCTGCAGTTTTGTCTGACAGGGACATGCAGGTATGCCTTCTTGAGGTCCAAAATCACGAGCCAAGCTTTCTTGCCCAGCATGGGAAGAAGTTGCTGTAGTGTCAACATTTGAATTTCGGAACATCCAGTTAAGTGTTTAGAGAAGAAAGGTCCAGAATGGGTCTCCAGGCTTTGTCCTTTCTGGGAACCAGAAAGAGTCTCGAGTAAAATCCGTGTCCTTGCTCCTGTGGGGTTACCTTTTGAATAGCTCTCATGTCCATGAGTGCTGTAATTTGTTTTTGAGCCTCTGCCCATTGATTTGGTGGCAGATTTGGCATTCCTTTTAATCTTGGCAGAGTGTGAAAGTGTTACCTGTAACCTTGAGATACAATGTTGAGAACCCATTTGTCATTGGTGATGCAATGCCAATTGTGATAGAAAAGTGCCAGTTATCCTCCTAAGGGGGCTGCCAAGAGAGCTGTTTGGCAGCTGTAGTGGGAAGTCATTGAGCCTGCTTTTTATAAGGTTGAGGCCTGTCTTCCCCTTCTTTCTGGCCTGGTGTACCCCATTGTCGAGGCCTGTAAGGGCCTTGTGCCTGACCTCTACCTCTTGGGCGTCTATATCTGCCCCTTTGAGGTCTGTCTGTGACTGGAAAGGACCAATTCTTTGTTGGCCAACTATTGCTAAAACGAGGAGGCTGAACCTGTAAGAAATCCTTCACCGTTTGCATAGATTTTGCCTTATCCTCCATCTTCTTTAATACCTCCTCTGCCTTAACTCCAAACAACACATCCCGCTGCAAAGGTGCATCCAATAATTTGGCCTTAACATGTTCCGGTAACGTATGTTCTTTTAACCAAGCATGCCTTCTAATGACAGAGCCTGTAACTGCTGCTCTACTGGAGGCCTCGAAGGAATCAAACCCACATTGCAAAGTATGTTTTCCCACTTGTTCAGCTGCATGCAATAAATCCTGCCTTTCTTTAAAACTAGGAGGATCTGAATCTGGAAGCATCTTTTGTTTCAACTGAGACATCAAAAATTGCTGATATTTTAGCATGTGAAACTGGCAATTCAAGGCTCTCATTGCTAAAGTTGCAGATGTATATACTTTCTTTCCCCATCTGTCTAATGCTCTGGAATCTCTGTCAGAGGGAACTGGGTTTTTTGCTGATGAGGCCTTAATCCCTTTGGGTCCCTGAGAAATAGTTTCAGGGTCAGCAACAGGGCTTTTGTACAGAAATTTGTGAGAGTCAGGGACTCTTTAATATCTATCAGGTTTAACTGGGGCTGGGGGTAAGGAGTCAGGGTTTAAGCTGGATTCAGTGTACACATCATCCACAATATCTAACACTGGCGGAATAGCAAGGGGTCTGTGTTGAGGCAATAAAAGGAAGTCTCTGAGCCTTTTCTTGGACTCTGAGTAATCCTGGCCTTCCCAATGGAAATGCTCCCTCATGGTATGTAAGGTCTCCCCAAAGGAGTAGTCCTCAGGCAGAGAGGCTGATGGAATTGATTCCTCAGCATCAGAATCCTCATAAGGGGGTAAAGAATACCCTAGGTCTGAGGATGAATCTGAGGAAATGGACACCTGGTCAGAAGATTCATAGTCTGCATCCTGTCTGGGCCTTTTATCAGGAGGGGGATGGGACCCCCTGATCAGGGTGATTAGGTCTTCGGCCATTTTTAGCATTTGTTTCTTAGGCATGGAAGCCTGTCCTGGAGAATGCGGTGTCTGTTTCTTTGTTTTTAAGGGGGACTTAGACTTAGCAGAGGGTTTAATGGTTAACTGGGTAGGTCTAAAAACACCCTCTGACGCTGGGGATTGCTCGGCTACTTCGGTTCCCTCTGAAGGGTTAGTTTCGGTAAGCTGAAAACCTTGAGTGTCCGAAGGCCCGGCCAGCTCCACGTGGGAGTCGGAGGCGGTCTGTGGTTCTGTGGAAGCGGTGTTCAGGGGCTGCGTAGGTGCCTCGCTGAAAATCGGAAAACCGGCGACCGGCCTAGAAGAGGCCTCGTAGTCAGTTTTGGGCCTCGGATGCCTGTCCTTGTCCTTGCGCTTTTTATGTATTCTGGTCGAAGTTCCAACGGCATGGTGTAATTGAATTTTCTGCCAAAATAATGCCGGGCAAAATCAAACCGACGTTTAATAGTGCGCTTGTTAAACCTAGCACAAAACTGACAACCAGTGACGTCGTGGTCTGGGCCTAGGCATGGAATACAATAGGAGTGGAAATCCTTATGAGGTATTTGCTTCCCACAAGAAATACAGTTATTAACTTTTACTGACATCGGTCTGAGGCAAGAAAAAGTTTCCAACGGGTACTTAGCTTTGTAGAAGACTTCAGTTCTGGATTCGGAATGAAAATCTCAGGAGTTGGCCGACCGGCACTTGCGAACTGCTTCTGCTTCGGGCACCATGTGGTAAGAAAGACTGAAGAAAATGGCATCGGCTGCCTCTTATATACCCCTGTCGCACTGACGTCAGGGAGGAGGCGACAGCAACCGACGCCAGACCAAGACTTTGGAACTCAGGCCGACTGGGGAACCGCCTGACGGCAGGATAACCCAAGTGTAATGACTGCAGCAGTGTAACACGATGAACATCACTTCTTACTGATTGATATGCAGGTGCATTTGTCTTGGGCTCCATTTGCCTTGAATGCATTTGCCCGCCATGCATAGTGTGATGCATCTGTTGTCAGAGTTTGGAGGCAGGGGGTTGAGTGAAAGGGAGTCCCTTGTTGTGGTAGCAGGCCTGTGCCCACCAAAGGAACTCTGTCCTTAGGCAAGGAATGATAGGAATAATTTTTCCAGGTCCTGAGAATATTAAAACCGAAGACTTTTTAAGTACCACTGAAGTTATAGCCGCGGTGGTGCAGTGGTAGCATTGTCACCTCACAGCAAGAGGTTCTCCTGTTCGATTCTCAGCTTGAGCACCTTCTGTGTGGAGTCTGCATTTCCTCCCCACGGTCGAGTGGTGTTCGAAAGTCATGCGTGAATGGGCGTGCCTTCACTGAAGGTTGGGCATCGAGCTGGCACCTCAGCACCGTAAAAATCTACTGCCAATCATTAGCAGACCTGAGTTCCGCTGTGGTGACCCCTAACCGGGAAAAGCCGAAACAAAAGCAACAACTGAAGTTATCTCATATGCAGTCTTGCATATAAAATTAGTAGAATGCAAGAGGCCATGAACCCTAGGGCTTGCAGTATTTTTCTTGCAGATAACTGGGTTTGGGTGGCCAGTAGATTGAAGTAGTTTGTTAAATAAACCTGTTTTTCTGGAGTGAGGAATGCCACCTGGTAAGTTGTGTTCAAAATTTGTTCCCAGGAATACAATTTTTTGGCTGGGTACCAAATGTGATTTATTTTCGTTGATGGTATACCTGAGAGAAGTTAGAAGTTGCTTTAGAAATGTTAGGTGCTGAAGTAGTAATTCCTGACTGTCTGCCTGAATCAGGCAATCATCCAAGTACAGGTAAATTTGAAATTTTCTCTGCCTGCATTATGCAATAGGTGGAGCCAGGCATTTTGTGAATACCCTGGGCGCAGTAGATAAGCCAAAGGGAAGTGCACAGAACTGACAGTGCATACAGTCTGCCTTGAAACGTAGATATTTCCTGCAAGATTCCCTTATGGGGATGAGCAGATAAGCTTCTTTTAAGTCTAGGGTGACCAGCCAGGAGTCCTTGGCTAGCATATGAAGCAGCTGTTGGAGAGTAAGCATTTTGAATTTTGGAACCACCAGGAAGGTGTTGAGAATTGACCGATCCAGGGATAGGGCACCAAGCGTTTTTTCTGGGCACTAGAAACAAACAGTCTGGAGTAGAAACCCTGTCCCCTTTGCTCTGATGGAACAGGTTGAATAGCCTTGATACTGAGAAGAGAAAGTACTTGCTTTTGGGCCACTGCCCATTAGTTTGGGGGAAGGTCTGGCAATCTGCTTGGGGTTGGCAATGAGTGGAAGTAGAATCTGTATCCCTGGGATACAATGTTTAAGACCCACCTGTCCTGGGTAATGCACTCCCAGTTTTTTGCATGCAGGGCAAGTTTTCCTCCTATGGGTGCAAGTACTTCGGCAAGGCTGAGAAGGATGAAGGACAAGTCATTGCAAACTTTTTCCATAGGACGGTGGCCTACCACTCCCTGTTTTTGAGGTGGGAGCACTCCATTGTTTAGATCTGTGCATACCCTAAGACAGTAGTCTTGGTGGTCTGCTGCCCCTGGGCTTGAACTGAAAAGGTCAGGGAGGGTCTGGAAAGGACCAGTTTTTTTGAAGGCCAATGCATACTGAATCTAGGTGGCTGTACCTGTAGGAAAGCTTTAACAGTTTGCATAGATTTAGCTTTTTCCTCCATCGTTTTAAGAACAACTTCTGCTTTAGTGCCAAACAAACATTCTTGGTTTAATGGAGCATCTAGTAATTTTGCTTTGACAGGGTCTGGCAAGATTTGTTCCTTTAGACAAGAATGACTTCTAAGAACAGACCCAGTGACAGCAGCCCTGCAAGATGCTTCTAAAGCATCAAAACCACACTGCAAAGTATGTTTTCCAACTTGGTTTGCAGAATGCATTAACTCTTGTAAATCTTTATGTTCTGCACAATCAGGAATCAACATAATTTTTTTGTTTAATTAGCTCCATAATATGTTGCTGGTACTTCAATATGTGAAACTGGCAATTTAAAGCCCTGATGGCAAGAGAAGCAGAGGTGTATACCTTCTTCCCCCATCTGTCTAAAGCCCTAGAATCCCTGTCCGAAGGCGGTAGGGTTTTTGGCTGTAGTAGCCTTAATGCCTTTAGGTTCCTGGGAAAGGGCCTTTAGATCTGCAGTAGGATTCTTAAATAGAAATTTGTGAGAGTCAGGTACTCTGTAGTACCAGTCAGGTTTTCTAGGAGTTGGTGCAAAGTATCAGGGGTAAAACTGGATTCCATGAAGACATCATCTACAATTTCCAGAACAGGAGGGATAGCTAGAGGCCTGTGCTGAGGCAAGTTTAAAAATTCATCGAGTCTCTTTTTGGACTGTGGGTAGTCCTGACACTCCCAGCAGAAATGCTCTCTGAGGGTATGCAGGGTTTCACTGAAAGAAAAATCCTCTGGTGGGGAGGCAGAGGGAATGGAATCCTCTGCATCAGAATCCTCATAGGTAGATAAGGGTATATCCTGCTAATCTGAGGGGTCAGAGTCATCGGACTCATGATCTGAAGAATCAGAAGGAAAATCAATTCTTTGTCTTTTAGAGGGGAAAGCCTGGCTTCCCCTAATTAAAGTAATAAGGTCTTCAGCCATTCTAAGCATTTGTTTCTGTGACATGGGAGCTTGAGAATGCACTTAGGTCGTTGGTTTCCTAGGTGTAGTGCGAACTCTGCGCCTGAGAAATTCGATAGTTTTAGTCTAAAACGAAGTAGTCTGTTTAATACGAACATTGGAAGGTCTGAATACACCCTCAGAAGCCAGTGTATTCACAGTGGCTCCGGACCCATCCAAGGAAGAGACATCCACAGGTTTCATAGTCGAAGAAGCATCTCACGGTATACCGGACTCCAAATGGGTCTCAGAAGAGGCCTGCGAATCTGTAGAAGTGGGTATCAGGGGCTGCAAAAGCGCCTGAGTACCAGGGGACTGGCGACTAGCTGAATGGCAGCATCGTCGGCAGTTTTGGACCTATGCGGTCTGTCACAGCCTTTATCCTTACGTTTACTCATAAGATCGGTAGTTGGATGGCTTACTGAAACCATTTCGGAATACGGAGAACGAGAGCGAAAGAATTTAGCGACAAAGATAGCCGGACAACGAATAGTTTGGGCGTTGAACAAGGCACAAAACTGACAGCAAGGAACATCGTGGTCTGGGCCTAAACAGCTAACGCATTAAGAATGAAAATCCCTGTGAGGTATTTGCTTTGCACAGGCAAGACAATTATTAATTTTTTCTGACATCGGTTAGAGCAAGAAAAAAGAATACCCAATGGGGTAGTTAGCTTTATAAGACTTCAGGTCTGAAACTTGAATAATGAAAATTTCAGGTAGCAGCCGACCTGCACTTGCAAACTGCTTCTACTTTGGGCTCCGCTCGGCAAGAAAAGCTGATGTAATGGCGTCGGCTGCATGTTTTATACCCTTGACGACCTGACGTCATGGAAGAGGCGACCGCATCTGACGCAGAAATCCCCAAGACTCTGGTATTCAGGCCAAGTGAGGGCTACCTGCAGGCAGATAAAGTACAGTTGTGTACACTTACCACAAATGTAGATGTTCATAGGTAGGTAACTAGGCTATCGGCCCTGGGGCCTATACAAGCCCAGCCAAAAAGGTACCCTGGCTTTTGCCACCCAAGAAAATTATTTTCCTGTGCCACTGGCGAGCAGAGTCACAGAGGTGATCCCCAGGGTGAATTTCCTATTTCCCATTCAATCAAGATTTTTCTTGAAGACTGCTAATGAGGAGCCTTGTTTGATATAGATAGGTAGTTTATTCCAGAGTATGGGAAGTCTCTGAGACAGTAATCTATCCCTCTGGCATGTTTTGTTTATTGTGGTGACAAGGTTTAGGTCCCCAGAGCATGTAGCTCGGAGGGACTGGGATTTGTTTAAGTGGAGCATGTCCAACAGCTCTGGGTTTGACATAGCTTTGTATGCTAGGCAGAGATCACCTCTGAGTAGGCAATACGCGATGGAGTAAAGCTGGAGTTTTTTGAGACTGTCTGCGTAGGGCATCTGTTTGAGGCCAGTAATCCTCTTATGAGGTATTCCTGCGGCCTTTCCAGTTGTTGTAGATTTCTTGTGAGGTACACACCAAAAGGGGCGTTGTACTCTATAATTGGTCTAATGAGTGATGAGTAGAGGGGAACAATGACCTCTTTTTTTCTGGATGAGAAACCTTTTGTGATGAGGTGTGTCACGAAGAAGGATTTCCTGACTACTGTGGTGATGTGATTATCAGAGAGACTACTGTCCATCTGTGTCCCAAGGTCTCTTATCACACTTTCGGTGTTAAGTATACTACCGCCTATGTTGTAGTTCATGGGTACAGAGTTTTTACCAAAGGGGATGACAATGCACTTTTTGGCACTGAGCTTGAGGCCATGGCTTTGACACCAGGCATCTGTCTCAGTGAGGCCCTTTTGTAAGATGTCCACATCGTTAGGAGTTTTGATTTTGGCTCCTAGTTTGGAGTCATCTGTGGACTTAGCTAGCCAAAGACCTTCTGTATTAGCCTGTACTTCAGAGAAGTAGATATCAAACAGGAGATGACCCAGGACTGAACCATGTGGTATTCCACTTGTCACTGGTCTGAAGTCGGATTTGGAGTCTGCTACTTTCACAGTGTGGGCTCTGTCAGTGAGCCAGTTGGCAACCCATCTTGTGACATAGGGATTTATACCTAGTTTAGTGAGTTTATCTATAATTCCAGCATGGGGGATGGTGTCGAAAGCCTTGGCAAGATCTAGATAGGCTGTGTGAACCACCTTACCCTTGTCTACTGCTTTGGTGACTGCTTCAAAGAAGTCTATCAGGTTTAGGAGACCTGATCTGCCTTTTACAAACCCAAACTGAGTGGGGTCCAGAGTTTGGAGATTACCAATGTCTTTGTTTATAAGTTCCATGATGATACGTTCCATGGCCTTGCAGACCAAGCTCGTCAGGCTAATGGGGCGGTAGTTCCCGGGGTCCGTGGTCTCCCCCCCTTGTGGAGTGGGATAACCATTGCCATGCGCCATTCAGCAGGCACAAAGCCTGAGGTGAGGCTATGATTGAACATGATACTTAGGTGGGGTGCCAGTTCATTCTGTAGTTCATGTAGAACGCAGCCTGGGATGTTGTCTGGTCCCATGGATGCTGTGTTCTTGGCTTTGGAGAGTGTGGTTTTTACCTGTGCAGCCGTGATTACAGGAACTTTGCATTCTTCCGGTATAGAGGTGGGCTCTTTAGGGGGTGAGAGGGGGGTAAAGTTAGCATTGAACCTATCTGCCAGGATGTTGGCAATATCAGTTGGGTCTGAATATTTAGTGCCATTCTGCTGTAACTCAGAGCAGATCTGAGTGTTGCCATTGAGATTCTTGACATCGCTATAGAATGCTTTGTGGTTGTCTTTAGAATCAGTGGCGATTTTGTTTTCGTAACTAGCTTTGGAAGATTTTATCAGGGATTGCAGCTTCTTACTGAGTCTGACCAGGGAGCTCCTCCACTCGTGGGATTTTACTCTCTTTTGCAACAGTTTCTTCCTTCTGTTGTATAGTTTGTTTATGGCAGGGGACCACCAGATTGGCTTCCTTTTTTTGGAGGATAGCGTCTTGGTTCTGTTTGGGATAGCACGATCCATGCACTTATGCAAGTACTTATAAAGTGCAATTGTGTAGGATTCAGTAGCCGTAACTGTATTGTCCATCTGCATGCGTGTCATGAAGTTCACCACTTCTGTCTTTAGAAGCATGAAGTTGGCTTTAGAGAAATGTTTTACCATGGTTTCCTTAATGGGGGGTGGGGGCAGGATGTGGATATCTAAGGTAATTAGCTTATGGTCGGATCGGACCAATTCGAGGTGGCGACTTCAGGTGTGGAACACTGGTCACTCATGTTGGTAATGACTAGATCTAGGATAATGTTGCCCCTGGTGGGGGTGTGGATAAGTTGATCGAGGGCACTGGAGTTTATGAATTCCAGAAAGCGTTGAACGAAGGAGTTGGTACATGAGTAGTTTTCCCAGTTAATGGTGGGGTAGTTGAAATCGCCCATTATTAGGGTGTTTGGTTGAACCCTAACATTTTCCAGTACATCAAGAAAAGAGGAGTGGGAATCCTGGGGCATGGTGGGTGATCTGTAGCAAGATACAATTTGGATTGCAGTTTTGCCCAGAGTTAGTTGCACTTGGATAACCTCGGCTGCAATATGCTGAGCAACTAGCCTGGAGGTGTGGATATCCTTAATGAATATGGACACACCTCCTCCTTTGGTGTGCCGGTCCAGGTTACATGGCCGAAAAGTGTGGTACGAGTTATAGCCCGGTAGTGCAGGGGTGCTCTCTGGAGCCTTGAACCAGGTCTCAGTAACTGCACAGATATCAATGTTCTCCTTTTTAAGGAGTGCCTCGAGTGAGTGCATTTTGAGATTCAGACTTCTAGCACTGAGTAGCATCACCCTCAGTTTTTGCTTGCCTGTTCCTGTTATGGTGGTAAATTTGTCATTTGAACCTTGCCTAAAAAAGGCACTATAGGGGCGGCAAGAACCTTAGCCAGTATCCGGAATCCCAGGGGTGACAGGTGCAGGCCATCTCTGGCAAAGCATTGTGGTCTATCAACCATGTCATCCCAAGCAGACAGATACTGGATCCGTTTAGAATGGCACCAGAAGCTTAGCCAATTGTTGAAGTCAATCATTTTGTCCTTGTACTGTGGCATCATTCTGGGTGATGGCAGAATGCTACTCAGGGCTAGGGTCATACCTGCCTGGGCTACAAGATCGGAGAGCTCTTCCATGTCTCTTTTCATGTAGTCCAGGGAGGTACGTCTCAGGTTGTTCACACCAACATGGACAATGACAGAGTCATATTTGTACTTGTTGTGGAGTGACCTGAGTGTGTGGGTTATGTGGCGGATCCTGGCACCCGACAGGCAGCTGACAGTAACTTTCTCCTTGTTTAGCCTGGTGAGTGGGACATCAGTGTGCCTGACTAGAGAGTCACCTATGACTAGTGTGTTGGGTACGTTGTTTTGCCTTATTGGCTGTGGTTGAGTGGCACACTGAGTCTGCGGGCTGTGTGTCATTTGGGTTGTATTGGGGGGTGGAGGTTGCTTGCATTTCTGCTTTGGAGGTCTCTGTTGCTTGAGCAGATTATTATTGAGAGCCTCCGCGAATGTTTTTGTGTTTCTGTGTGTGGATTTTGGTGGTGTAGATTTAGTGAGACTATGTGATGAGTGTGGTGTGGTGCGTTTACCTTCTCCTCTCAACTGTTAAGTTCAGTCTTGATTGGAGAGAGCTTTACCTCCAGTTTGGCTAGATAAGTGCATCTCTCGCAGGTTGTAGTGTTGGGTGGTAGCAGGAGAGGGTTGTCTGTGTACATGAGGCAATTTCTACATTGCCCCAAGATGTCCAGATTCATCAGACAGGAGAGAACACTGGGAGCTGACCCTTGGACATGCCTGAATAAACTATTTTCCCCTAGATAAGTGAGGAAAGTGAGTACAAGAGCTGTTTTTTTCTCTAAGCAAGTGAGGAAAGTAAGTACCAAAACTGTTTTCCTCTAGGTAATGAGGAAGGTTGAGTGCTGTAGTAATTAGTAGGTTATTTAGTGCTTACAAGTTCTGAACAAGTGCTGATCATGAATAAGCAAATTCAAGTGCTAAAAAGTACAGTTTTGTATCTACCATAAATGTAGATGTTCGAGTGTATACCCTGCTGCAGTCATCACACTTGGGTTATCCTGCCGTCAGGCAGTCCTGCAGTCGGCCCGAATTCCAAAGTCTTGGTCCGGTGTCGGTTGCTGTCGCTTCTTCCCTGACGTCAGTGCGCCTGGGGTATATAAGAGGCATCCAACGCCATTTTCTTCAGTTTTTCTTGCCCCAGGTGTCAGGTGCCCCCCCCCCAAAAAAAGGAGGTCAGTAGATAGTACCACTAATAAAAGTTTATCACAAGCAAAACATCCCTCCAGCTATAAGCAAATACACCACAAAGGTTGTATCAAATTTTAAGGTATAGAAAGGTATTAGTTAGGTCAGAGGGGATGGAGGGAAAGTAACCTGGACTGCAGCAGGGTATACACTCGAACATCTACATTTATTGTAGGTACAAAACTGTACTATGTTCATTGTGTTACCCTGCTGCAGTCATCACACTTGGGTAGAATCCCAAAACTAAGGATGGGAGGTGGAGTCAAACAGGGTTAGAGGAGGCTAGAAGGTCCTGCTAAACTGCGGTGGCGAAGCTAGCCCTAGTCTTACAGTAAAGTGGTAAGTGATAGTGTTTAGTGAAGGTGTGTACTGAATTCCAAGTTGCAGCTTCCAGAATATCCTTGGTTGGGACCCCCCTGAGGAAGGTTGTAGATGTAGCTGCTGCCCTGGTAGAGTGGGGCCTTATGCTAGCAGGAACTGGTTTTCCATGGTGGGTGTAGCAAAAACGTATGCAATGCCCTATCCATTTGGAAATGGTCTGTTTTGAGATCGCCTTTCCTTGAGATGCTGTAGCATAGGATACAAAAAGCTGGACAGATTTTCTAAAAACCTTAGTTTTATCCAAGTAGCAACGTAGCTGCCTGTGAATGTCCAAGGAACGCAGGAGTCTTTCTCCTTTGTTCTGTGGATTTGGAAAGAAGGTGGGTAAATGGATGGTTTGGTTTAGAGCCACACTGGATACCACCTTAGGCATAAAAGAGGGGTTAGTTCATAGAGAAACTCTGTCTTGATGGAAAATGAGGAAAGGCTCTACTGCCATTAGTGCCTGAAGCTCTGAGACTCTCCTGGCGAAGTAATTGCTAGCAGCAGGGCAGTCTTCCATGATATAAACTTTAAGTCAGCCGAGAAAGCTGGTTCAAAAGGAGGTAGCGTAAGTTTTTCCAAAACAAAATTGAGGTCCCAAGTTGGCCCCTATGAGAAACTGCCTTATAAGTGGATGTGAAAATAAGGGAGGATCCGTGTTGTAGTGAGCTGAAATAGCTGAGGCGTGGATTTTAATAGATGAAAAAGAAAGGCGTTTGTGTAACATCTCAGTTAAATATTGCAGAATCTGAGGGTATGTCCGGCTGAAGGGTATTTTGGCCTTTAGCTTGGTTCCAGGCGCAAAACCTTTTCCATTTGTCTGAGTAGGCTTTCCTGGTGCTGGGCCTCCTGGCTTCCAGAATAACCTCCATAACAGCTTGAGAAAGAGGAGCTGGCTGGTTGCTTAGGTGATTTGCCATGCAGCCAAATTTAAGGTTTTGAGCTGGCTGTGTAGGGTCTGACTGTCTTGCTGTGTGAGCAGATGAGTAATTTGTGGTAAAATCCATGGTGGGCCCTGGGCCATATTCCTTAATAGTGGGTACCAGTGCTGGCGTGGCCAGTCTGGGGCAATGAGTATCATTCGGGGTCTCTCCATCCTGACTTTCAGCAGCACCTTTGTGAGAAGGGGAAATGGAGGGAAGGCATATACTGTCAGCATTTTCCAACTGAATGAGAGTGCGTCCACTTTCCAAGCTTGATGGTGAAACGTCCTTGTGCAAAATTTTGTTAGCTGATAGTTTTGGGGGCTGGCAAAAAGGCCTATGTCTGGGTGCCCCCATTTTTGAGTTATCATTGTAAATACTTGTGGATCCAGTTTCCACTTGTGGGGATCCATGATGTTTCTGCTTAGGTTGTCT
This sequence comes from Protopterus annectens, assembly GCF_019279795.1. NCBI lineage: Eukaryota > Metazoa > Chordata > Ceratodontiformes > Protopteridae > Protopterus > Protopterus annectens. The sequence goes on along the minus strand of NC_056734.1, from coordinate 436,367,635 downwards.
GCCAATGTGTTCTGTTTTCCTGGCAGGAATTGAGCTTGTAATTGAACTTGGTAAGCCAGTGCTGTGTTCCACAAGGTCAATGCTTGCCTGCATAGAGGGTAGGAGTGTGTACCCCCTTGTTTGTTTATGTACCACATTATTGTGGTGTTGTCTGTCCTTATTGTAAGCTGTCCTGGATGTAAGAGGTCCTTGAAGGCTGTCAGGGCATTCTGTACAGCAAGCATTTCTTTTTGATTGATGTGCAGATTCCTTTGATCTGCAGTCCATATGCCTTGAACGCACCGTCCTGCCATGTGTGCCCCCCAGGCATAGTCCGATGCATCTGTTGTCATAGTTTGCCTGGCTGGGGGTAAGGTGAAAGGCTGACCCTTGTTGAGGTGACATGCCTGTGACCATCATAGAAACTCCTATTGAAGGCAGGGAATGAGAGGTATCATTGTTTCCAAGCTGTGGCTGTGTTGAGTCCATATGCTTTTTAGGTACCATTGTAATTTCCTCATATGCAGTTTTGCAAATGGTATTAGTAGTATGCAAGATGCCATGAAGCCCAAGGCCTGCAGAATTTTTCTTGCTGGGAGGTGGGTCTTTGTTGCCATTGTTTTGAAGTATTGAGTTAGTTGTAGTTGTTTGTCTGGCATCAGATAAGCCATCTGGGCCGTTGTATTTAAGTTGGCACCCAGGAATGTCATATTTTGTAAGGGCACTAGTTTTAATTTCTTTTCGTTTACTGTGTACCCTAGGCAACTTAGAAGGTGTTTTACAAAGGCCAGATGTCATAAAAGAATGTCCTTGCTTTCTGCTTGGATGAGGCAGTCGCCCAGGTATGGATATATTTGAATTCCTCTTTGTCTGCAGTATGCAATTACTGGTGCCAGGCATTTTGTGAAGACCCTGGGCGCAGTAGATAAGCCAAAGGGCAGTGCAGAGAATTGGTAATGGGTTGAACCTGCAATGAAACAGAGGTATCTTCTGCAATTTTGTCTGATAGGGACATGCAGGTATGTCTCCTTGAGGTCCAATGTTACTAGCCAAGCTTTCTTGCCCAACATGGGAAGAAGCTGCTGTAGTGTTAGCATCTTGAATTTGGGTACTTGCAAGAAGGTGTTTAGAATTGAAAGGTCCAGAATGGGTCTCCAAGCATTGTCCTTTCTGGGGACTACAACGAGCCTTGAGTAAAATCCTTGGCCTTGTTCCTGTGTAGATACCAGTTGAATGGCTCTCATGTCCATGAGAGCTGTAATTTGTTTTTGTGCCTCTGCCCATTGATTTTGTGGCAGGTTTGGCATTCCTTTTATCCTTGGCAAGGTGTGGAAATGGAATCTGTATCCTTGTGAAATAATGTCTAGGACCCATTTGTCCTTTGTGACGATGCGCCAGTTGTCTGCAAAAAGTGCTAATTTTCCTCCCAAGGGAGCTGCCAAGAGAGTTTTGCTTGGCAGTTTGAGGTGTAAGTCATTGTGTTTGCCTTCTAGAAGTGTGGGACCTGTCTTCTCCTCCCTTCTGTGTTGCAGTGCCCCATTGGCGAGGTTTGTAAGGGATTTGTGCTTGTCCTCTGCCCCTTGGGCGCCTGTATTTACCTCTCTGTGGTCTGTCAGAAGCTGGAAAGGACCAGTTTTTTGTTGGTCAATTTCTGCTGAAGCGTGGGGGCTGTACCTGTAAGAAATCTTTGACCGTCTGCATAGATTTTGCCTTATCTTCCATTTTCTTTAAAACCTCTTCTGCTTTAACCCCAAATAAGACATCCTGCTGTAAGGGTGCATCTAGTAACTTTGCTTTAACATGATCAGGCAGAGTTTGTTCCTTTAACCAAGCATGCCTATGTATAACAGACCCAGTAACAGCTGCTCTAAAGGAAGCTTCCAAGGAATCAAATCCACATTGTAAAGTATGTTTGCCCACCTGTTCAGCTGCATGCAACAGATCCTGCATTTCCTTGAATTCAGACTGTTGAGGGAGCGTGCTCATCTTTTGTTTCATTTGAGACATTAGGAATTGTTGGTATTTAAGCATGTGAAATTGACAATTTAGTGCTCTCATAGCTAGAGTAGCTGAGGTGTAAACCTTCTTCCCCCACCTATCTAGTGATCTGGAGTCCCTTTCAGAGGGTACAGGATTTTTAGCCATAGAAGCCTTAGCCCCTTTGGGACCCTGGGAGATTGTCTCTGGATCAGCAACAGGGCTTTTGTAAAGGAATTTGTGAGAGTCAGGCACTCTATAGTATCAATCTGGTTTGGCTGGAGCAGGAGGCAGAGAATCTGGATTTAGACTAGATTCTAAGTAAACATCATCCACAATGTCTAAAACTGGGGGGATAGCAAGTGGTCTGTGCTGGGGGAGTAAAAGAAACAATCGGAGCCTTTTCTTTGAATCGGAGTAGTCCTGACCTTCCCAGTGGAAATGTTCCCTCATGGTATGCAAGGTTTCCCCAAAGGAATAGTCTTCAGGGGGAGAAGCTGAGGGAATGTAATCTTCAGCATCAGAATCTTCATAAGGGGGAAAGGAGTAATCCTGTTCCTCAGGGGAGCCTGAGGAAATAGACACTTGATCAGAGGAGGCATAATCCTCCTCTTGTCTAGGCCTTTTGACAGGGGGTTGGAACCCCTGATTAAAGAAATCAAATCTTCAGCCATTTTAAGCATCTGTTTCTTAGGCATGGGGCCTTGAACTGGAGACTGAAGTGCAGTCTTTTTAGGTTTTAGAGGAGTCTTAAGCTTAGCATAAGATTTTATGGTGAGAGTAGTCGGTCTGAATACACCTTCTGAAACCGAAGGTGTTTCTACAGCACCGGCTTCTCCTTCTCCTTCTGCAATGTTGTCGGTAGGGCCTAAAGAAAATGGCTGCGTCGGCCTAGAACTCTCTGCTAGAGAATCCGAAGCGGTCTGGGGTTCTGATTCCGCGGTAGCCAGGGGCTGCGTAGGCGCCTCACTAAAAACCGGAGAACTGGCGACCGGCCCAGCCGAGGCCTCGGAGTCAGGCTTGGATCTAGGCTGCCTATCTTTGCATTTTTTATGCACGCCGGTAGTCGGTTGCTCCGACGGCATAGTGTAATTAAATTTCCTACCGAAGTAGTGTTGTGCGAAATCAAAGCGTCGCTTTATAGTTCGCTTATTGAACCTAGCACAAAACCGACAATCAGTGACGTCGTGGTCTGGGCCTAGGCAAGGACTACAATAAGAATGAAAGTCCTTATAAGGTATTTGCTTCCCACAAGAAATGCAATTGTTAACTTTTTCTGACATTGGACTGAGGCAAGAAAAGGTTCCCCAACGGGGTACTTAGCTTTGAAGACTTCGGCCTGAAACTCGATTTGAAAATCTCAGTTGTCGGCCGACCGGCACTTGCAAACTGCTTCTGCTTCGGGCACCGCGCGGCAAGAAAGACTGGAGAAAATGGCGTCGGATGCCTCTTGTATACCCCTGGCGCACTGACGTCAGGGAAGAAGTGTCAACAACCGACGCCGGACCAAGACTTTGGAATTCGGGCCGACTGCGGGACTGCCTGACGGCAGGATAACCCCAAGTGTGATGACTGCAGCAGGGTAACACGATGAACATCTAAGAATCTGTATCTGGACTAAACTAGTTACAGGAAAGGGGGGAAACAAGTGTAAATGTGGGCTTTTAAATCAGAAAGTTGAGAGAGATGGAAAAACTGCCCAAATGGCCAATAACTATGTTCGAGTTTATTCACTGTTGCAGTCATTAAATTTGGGTAATCTGCTTGCAGGTTGCCCTCAGTTGGCCTGATTAACAAAGTCTTGAGTCCTGCGTCGGTTGCTGTCCCTCCTTCCATGACGTCAGGGGTATAAAACATGCAGCCGACGTTATTACATCAGTTTTTCTTGCCCCAGATGTCAGGTGCCCCCCCCCCCCCAACAGGGAGCAAATAAACATAAAAACACAAAAGAATACCTCCAACAAAAAGCAAATACACCAAAAAGGCTTTTAAGCATAGTAAAGGAAAGTTGGGGTATAGCCAGAAGTAGTTAGGGGGCTGGAGGGAGGGTAACCAGGACTGCAACAGTGAATACACTCTAACATCTACATTTATGGTAATTATACACAACTGTACTATGTTCTTAGTGTTTCACTGTTGCAGTCATTACATTTGGGTAGATTCCCAAAGCTATGGTTGGGAGGAGGAGTTTATATAGCATTAGGGCCAGCTATAAGGCCCTGCAAGACAGGAGTGGCAAAGCCAGCTCTGGATTTAGAGAGAATTGACAAACGATAATGCTTGGTGAAAGTATGCACAGAATTCCAGGTAGCAGCTTCTAGGATGTCCCTGGTAGGAACACCTCTGAGAAAGGCCGCAGAAGTAGATGCAGCCCTGGTGGAGTGAGATCTGATCCCCTGGAGGATAGGTTTTCCATGGTGCTTATAGCATAAATGAATGCAATGGCTTATCCATTTAGAAATGGCTTGTTTTGAAATAGCCTTCCCCTCTGCCCCTGCAGCAAATGCTACCAGCAGTTGTTCAGATTTTCTTCGAGGTTTAGTCCTGTCCAAGTAGAATCTAAGTTGTTTGTGCACATCCAAGGAATGCAGAATCCATTCCCCTTTGTTCTGTGGATTGGGAAAGAAGGGTGGCAAATGAATGGACCGATTAAGAGCCACACTGGATACCACCTTGAGCATGAAGGATGGACTGGTCCTGAGTGACACCCTATCTGCATGAAAGATAATGAAAGGCTACACTGCCATCAGCGCCTGTAATTCAGACATCCTTCTAGCCGAAGTGACTGCTAAAAGGAAAGATGTTTTCCAAGAAAGAAATTTTAAGTCTGCAGTAGCAGCTGGCTTAAAAGGAGGTAGAGCGAGTATCTCCGATACAAAGTTAAGGTCCCAGGCAGGAGTTGGAACTCTCCTGGGTGGTCTCAAGTTTTTGGCCCCTCTGAGGTACTGCTCGAGCAGAGGATGAGAGAAGAGGGGAGGTTCTGTGTTATAATGAGCTGAAATGGCTGAGGCATGGATTTTAATGGAGGAAAAAGACAGGCCCTTGTGAAGCATCTCAGTTAAGTATTGCAAAATCTGAGGTAAATTGGGCGCTGCTGTGCTCATCCCATGAGATTGGTTCCAGGCACAGAATCTTTTCCATTTTTCAGCATAAGATTTTCGAGTACTAGGCCTCCTTGCCTCTAAGATGACATCAGTCACAGGTTTGCTGAGGGATAAGTATGAATTTAAGTGATTAGCCAGGCTGCAAGGTTCAATGTTGTAAGCTGAGGGTGGAGAATTTGGTTCTCCTGCTGAGACAGCAGGTAAGGTCTGCCACGGGAGGCTTAACTAAGACTTTTTGGTAATTAGGCACTTTGTAGAACCTGTCCGGTCTCTTAGGAGCAGGTGGCTGTAAGTCTGGATTCTTGGATGCAGAGGTGAAGGAATCCAGATAGGCAAGTAAGACAGGTGGGATGGCTGACTGGGAAAGTGATTCCACATGAAGGAGTTCAAAGTATCTCCTCTGGGTGTCAGTCATCTGTGTAGCATCCCATTTAAAGTATTCTTTCATCTTAGTAATTGTTTCCCCAAAGGTGGTATCCTCTGGTGGGGAGTCTCCTTCAATGGATTCCTCATCTGAGGAATAGTATTCCAGATAGGAGGCAATTTGTGAGGCATAAGAAATAGACTCATTAGAAGATGAGTGGTAAGGTTCTAAATCTTCCTCTCCTTCTTTGGTAGTAAGCAAGGGGAGAGACGTGACAGAGGCAGGCCTAGGACTAAGCACTGGAATAGTGGAGGGGGAAGAGATTGTGGGCCTAAGAGCCATAAAAGCCTGCATCAAGGGGTTAGTAAATAATTGCCAGTCAGAGACACCTTCAAGGGTAGGAGTCAGGTGTTCATTTTTTTTCACTTAGAAGGCATAGGTCTGGGAGAAGGCCTGGGTTCTAGGGCCTGGGCTTCAGGTAATGGCGTCCCAAGTCAGTCGTCCAACCATTTCTGGTTCCCCCACGACATTGGTAGGGACTTACATCTGTGCTGTCTCCGAGGACGTGCAGGCCATTACTTCCGAAACGGATTCCTTGGTGGGAGCTGTTGAAACAGATGGTTCAATCAGACATCCCTCAACCCCTAGATCAGAAGCTGGCGGGATATCCGATGGCAGAGAGGCAATAGAGGTAGGCCTGGAAACTTTGGCCTTTCTCTGTGGTGGTTCAGTCGGAACAGCCGATTCGGTATCCATCTTGACTGCAAGCTTCTTTGAGTCGTTGGTTCTCTAAATAAAAGTTGAGGGAGGCCAGACGGCTACGAAGGGTCTTTGGAACAAAAGATTGGCAAATGGAATTCCCTAGATAAAAGACGCAACGGTCATGCGTATCTTTATGCTGTATCTGATGCTTGCAACAGCATTTGCCCTGCTTAGCTGACATTGGCTAACGATAACTACAGCTAATCAAGCTCCAATAAAAGAAATGGAAAATTTCCCAATGGGCTAGTTAGCTTTTTAGAAGTCTTCAAGTGTAGGAGCGAAGCAATCGATGTGACATCTGCGGCTGAAAAGTTCTGATGTCTGTGTGTGCAGACGTCACATTTAAGGTCCCTGGTTTATGGCCCTACGTGTGACGCCCCATGCACCTACAGAAACCAGGCTTAAGCCTTTGTATAGGAGCCGACGTTCAGGTCGCCTGAGGCGGGGAACACCTCACTAAGAATACTGTAACATCGGAATAGGAGGACATCATCAGATCTAGATATCTATCCAAAGGGAAATTTAAAATCTCATTTTTAACATCTGGGATGTATTGAGAATGCAGCCATGCAAACCTCCTCAAACATAACAGTGGCCATAGCCCTGGAAGAAATATCAAGTCATACATACACTGAAAACAATGAGTGGTGACTTGTGCAATAGAAGAGACAAAAAAATTTAAAGCAGATTTTCCTCAAGAAAAAACTGGAGATAAAGCATTCCTCATACTTTCAAAATTAGTCAGAACACAGTAACATACGAGCCTGACAATTTAAAATTCAGAAAAAACAGATTTGCAGAAGAATACAATTTTTCCCACACTTAACCAATAATTTTTCTATTTTTATCAGAAGGAGTTATAGTAAGTACATAACTTTTGCATCCAATGTTGTCATTTTGTATCTGTTCAAACTGTGGGACAGAATCAACAGCAGTCAAACTGGGTGGTATCAGGGAAGGACATTCCACAGTATGTCAGAGTCAAAAGATGAACGTGATGTTGATTACGCATCCAGCTTACAGTAGGACACAAAGGTTTGTAGAGTTGCCCAGGTAGCTGCTGCCCAAATACCATCAACTGACAATTATCTAATGAATGCTGTAGAAGTGGAAACTGCTGAAACTGAATTTGCCTTAGGTTTACTTACTAAAGAGAAGTTCTTTCTAGAATATATGAAGGAGATCCAATCTTAAAAACATATGGACAAAGTTAATTTAGACTAGAGACTGTTTTTCCTAATTTTGGCCTAGCAATTTATCCTATGAATACAGAATCAGAGTTGTCTGTGTACATCTAGTAAATGTAGGAGATAGTCTCCCTTGTTAAACTATCTTAGGAAGAACACAGATGTGTAGATAGATTTAAATTAGTATTGTATGCCATTAAACTATCTTAGGAAGAACACAGATGTGTAGATAGATTTAAATTAGTATCGTATGCCACCTTAAGAATAAAGAATGAGTTTGTTCTAAGGAAAACCCTGTCCCTGTGCAAAAAAACAGATATGGGGGGGGGGTGGTTCAATGAGAGGGATTGTAAATTCTGAGAGTTGTCTGGCTGATGTTACTGAGACTAGAAAAATAGTTCTCTAAATAAGAAATTTTAAACATACTTTATTAGCAGGCTCAAAGTGGGTTAAGTCCGAGCTTGCAAAACAATGGTGATGTCCCAAGGAAGTGCTGCGTCTCTAATGGGAAGTCCCAACAGAAATGTACCCTTAAGAAAAGTTTTCGAGATCTTGAGGTATGCAATTGCCTAATAACTTCAACGAGAAAATTAGAAATAGCGGCCAAATGAATTACAAAAGTGGAGCCTTTGTCAGAGAGATCAGACAAAAATTCAAGTATGGAAAGAACTAGTGTTAAGAAGGGGGTCTAAGCTCCTTGGAATGGGTCCAAATTGAATATCTCTTCCATTTGCTGCAATTTCCCAGTAGATGGTTTCTGTGAAGTAGAAAAAATGCTGACTACTGCAGGAGCAGGCCTATCCTCTCTGGCTATAGTTAAAACTGGAGGAACCATACAGTTACCTCAATGGGCATCTGATTCAGAGGAGGCAGTCCACAGCCAGATGAGAAAGTAGATCTGGACACTGATCCAACATCCAGGAAGGATGTTCTAGAAACGGCCATAGGTAGGGGATCCAAGTCTGCCAGGGCCAAAAGGGTATAATGAGGATAACTCAGGGTTTGTACTGTCTGGCTTTCTGTATGAACTTGTTCATTAGGGGTAACAAGGAAAAAGTGTATAGGAGACCTGGGGAGCCTACTGTGGACCACAGCATCCCTCAGTGTTTCTCCCTATGGGGAAAACAGGGCAAAGTACCCACCAGATTTGTTGTTTAGATAGGAGGCAAAAATGCTGCAGTAAGGTTGGCCCCAGCAACTGAAAAGTGCTTGTGTCACTGCAGGGTTGAGAGATCACTCGTGAGGCATTAGCACTGTCCTGTTCGACTTGTCTGTGCATGCAGTGGAGGTCCCCTGGATGTGCATTGCTACCAGAAAGCACTGTGAAGACATCACCTATTGCCAAACTTGCATGGTTTCCAAAGAGGGTAAAGAACAGGTTCCTCGCTGTTTGCTGATGTACCGCAACAGTCATGCTGTCTCTCTGCATGGATAACACAACCTTGGCGAGTAGGTCCTGAAAAGACTGCAACACTAGGAGAACCGCCCTCAACTCCAAGATACGGATGTGAAGATTGGTCTCTGTCATCAACCACGCACCTTGGACCATCTTCTTTCAAAATCAATCCCTCACCCTAGAAGTGATGCATCCATGGTCACCAGTGCTGGTGGGAGGATCCATCTGCAAAGGAAATCCCTTGGTCACAGATGAGGAAGTAATTCCCCAAGTAATGTAATTTTTGCAGAATTCAGTAATCTGAATTTTTGCACGAACAGGGTTGAAAAATTGTGACAACTGTACTGAAAGTCTACTGCAGTACCCCCATGAGAATCATAGATGCTACGAAGCCCAAGAGACGTAGTATTAACCCTTACTGGTGGTTTCAGGTGATGAAGAAAGTACAGTTGTGTACACTTATCATAAATGTAGATGTTTGAGACTATTCACGGTTGCAGTCATCACACTTGGATTATCTGCCTGCAGGGTAGCCATCAGTCTGGCCGAATACCAGAGACTTAGTATTTCTGCGTCAATTGCTGTCTCTTCAGGACTGACGTCATCGTCAGGGGTATAAAAACAGGCAGCCAATGCCATTACATCAGTTTTTCTTGCCCCAAATGTCAGGTGCCCCCAAAAGATGGAGCTAAGTTATGGTGGAAAAAAAAAGTACAGTTGTGTACACTTGCCATAAATGTAGATGTTCGAGTGTATTCACTGTTGCAGTCCTCACATATGGGTTATCCGGCTCCCAGTAGCCCTCAGTTGGCCCAAATACCAGAGTCCTTGGTGTATGACATCAGCTGCCATCGGTTGTAAAACTGATGTTAAAACGTCAGGTATAAAGAGAGGCAGCCGACACCATTTCCTCAGTTTTTCTTGCCTTAACTGTCAGGAGCCCCCAAAAGAAGGCTAACCCAGGAAGGTTGCACCCTGGACACGTCATTCAAAAAAAATAAAAAATATGTAGTCTGTGCCTTAGGAAAAAAAGGGGAATGGAGGGTGGAAAACCAGAACTGCAATAGTGAATACACTTGAACATCTACATTTATGGTAAGTGTACACAACTATACTATGTTCTTCATGTTTCACTGTTGCAGTCATTACATTTGGGTTGATTCCCAAAGCCCAAGAAAAAGACAAAGGGGGGAGGAAGTATCACAGAGTAAGGGCTGGTAAGAAGGTCCTGCAAAACTGCAGAGGCAAAACCAGCCCTGGATTTAGAAAACAAAGGTAGACTGTAATGCTTTGTGAAAGTATGAATAGAAGACCAAGTAGCTGCTTCTAGAATATCCTTAGTAGGCACACCTCTCAGAAAAGCTGCAGAGGTAGAGTCTGCTCTAGTAGAATGGGTCCTAATGCCATGAGGGAGAACCTTCCCATGCTGCAGGTAACAAAAGTGAATACAATGAGCAATCCATTTGGAGATAGTTTGTTTTGAAAAAGCTTTACCCTGAGCCCCAGGAGCAAAACTAACCAACAACTGTTCAGATTTTCGAAAGGATTTTGTCCTAAAATCTCAACTGACTATGGACATCAAGAGAGTGCAGAATCCTTTCCCCTTTATTCTGGGGATTGTTGAAAAATGTAGGCAGGTGAATAGACTGGTTAAGGGTTAAACTGGAAACTACCTTAGGCATAAAGGAGGGATTAGTTCTCAGAGAAACCCGATCTGAATGAAAAATGAAAGGTTCTACTACCATTAAGGCTTGCAGCTCCGATACCCTTCTGGCTGAAGTAATAGCCAAAAGAAAAGGAGTCTTCCAGGACAGAAACTTCAAATCTGCAGAGGCAGATGGTTCAAAGGGAGGCAGAGTAAGTTTTTCCAGGATAAAATTAAGATCCCAAGCAGGAGTTGGAACCCTTCTGGGAGGTCTAAGATTGTTAACTCCCCTCAGGAACTGCTTCATCAAGGGGTGAGAAAAATTGGGTTGCTCAAAAGAACAATGAGCCGAAATTGCTGAAGCGTGAATTTTGATTGAAGAAAAGGAAAGTCTACCATTAAGCAATCCTGCTAGGTAATCAAGAATGAGGGAAAGAGAAGGATGAGAAGAGTCTTCTCCTTTAGCCAGCATCCAAGAGCAAAGTCTCTTCAATTTATCTGCATAGGACTTTCTGATGCTAGGCCTCCTGGCCTCATGAAGAACTTGGGAAAGAGTTGGGAAAGATTTAAAGTATTAGCCAGGCAGTTAAATGCAGTTTGAAGATGAGGATGAAGGAACTTTCCCCCTACCTGAACCAACAAATCTGGTACCAGGGGAAGATGCCAAGGCTGAGCCTGAGAAAGGCTGCGAAGGAGGGGATACCAATGCTACCTGGGCCAATCTGGAGCTATCAGAATAGCCTTTGGTTTTTCATCCCTTATCTTTAGCAGCACTCTGGGAAGAAGAGGCAGAGGAGGGAATGCATAAACTGAGTGATGTGTCCATGGGAAGAACAACGAGTCCACCCTCCAAGCTTTGTTGTGAAACTCCCTGGTGCACAAGGGTTGGAAGGAGATGATTGGTGTGAGAGGAGAAAAGATCCACTTGTGGGGTGCCCCAATGCTGAGTGATGCGATGGAAAATGACCTTGCTCAGTTGCCACTCATGAGGATCCAGAACATGTCTGCTCAAATGATCCGCCAAGGAGTTAAGCCTCCCTGGAAGATACTGGGCTATTAGATGTAAGCCCATGGATGCTGCTATGGACCATAGTCTCATGCCTTGTCTGCACAAGGTGTAAGAGTGAGTTCCTCCCTGCTTGTTGATGTATCACATGATTGTGGTATTGTCTTTCCTGATCAGGAGAGTCCCAGGGTAGATTAGGTCCTTGAAAGCCAGCAAGGCCTGCTGCACTGTCCTCAATTCTTTTAAGTTTATACGCAGATGAATCTGCTGGGAGCTCCAAGTCCCCTGTATGCCTCTGCATTCTACATGAGCCCCCCCATACAACATCTGAGGCATCTGTGGTGACAGTCTGGCTGGCAGGCGGAAAGGCAGACCCTTGTTCTGAGAACAGGCTGTCGCCCACCAGAGGAACTCCATTTGTAGACAGGGAATTAGGGGAAGAATCGAGTCTAAGTCTTGTGTGTGTTGACACCAAAGATTCTTGAGGTACCATTGAAGTTTTCTCATATGCAGCCTTGCATATGGGATCATCAAACTACATGAAGCCATGAAACCCAGTGCTTGCAGGAATTCCCTTGCAGAGAGCTGGGTCATGCTTGCCAAGTTTATGAAGTAAGCCGAAAGATCATCTTGCTTCTGTTGAGGGAGGAATATCATCTGGGTAGCTGTATTCAGACTCGCTCCCAGGAAAACAATCTCCCTTGTAGAACCAATTTTGACTTCTTTTCATTGAGAGTGTAACCCAAAGAGGTGAGAATGTTCTTCACGAAATCCAAATCCTTTTCTAGTTGTTCTGGGGAGTTTGCTTGAATGACAGTCGTCCAGGTAAGGATACATTTTAATGTTTTTCTGACTGCAAAAAGCAATGGCTGGAGCTAGGAACTTCGTAAAAACTCTGGGAGCAGTAGATAAGTCAAAGGTCAGTGCAGAGAATTGAAAGTATTGCTCCCCAGCCCTGAAGCGAAGGAACTGCCTGCAACTTTCCCTTATTGGGATGTGAAGATAAGCCTCCTTGAGATCCAATGTTACCAGCCATGAATCCTTGCCCAGCACTGGTAGTAACTGTTGAAGGGTGAGCATCTTGAATTTGGGAATCACCAGAAAAGTGTTTGAATACACGGATCCAGAATAGGGTGCCAGGTGCCCCCTTTCTTGGGTACCAGAAAAAGTCTTGAATAAAAACCTAGGCCTGCCTGATTTGCAGGAACTGGCTCTATAGCCCCCATAGTCGGTAGAGAAGAAATTTGAATTTCTATCTCTGCCCTGAGAGTTCTGGGTATGTCTGGGTACCCTTGCATAACAGGAAAGGTGTGAAAATAAAACTTGCAACCTTGGTTTACTATACTGAGCACCCACTTGTCATCTGTGATGGTAGACCATACCTCTGCGAACCTGGCTAACCTTCCCCCCAAAGGAAACCCAGGGCCCACAGAGATAGGCAAAAGAAGGACAGAGTCATTGAGAATGTTTGCTTTGGGAAGCTGGCTTAGAACTCCACGATTTAGCAGAAGAATGCCATTGTTTAACCCTTTGAGGGGCAGAAGCCTGCCCTCTGGAAGATCTGAAACCCCTAGGCCTAGATAGAGTGACCCTGCTTGCCAGGATCAGGGAAAGACCAATGTTTGGAAGGATAATGCCCACTAAACCGAGGAGGCTGAACCTGAAGGAAATCTTTTAAAGCTTGCATAGATTTCGCCTTATCCTCACACTTCTTCAGTACCTCCTCAGCCTTATTACCAAAAAGATTGCCTTTGTGCAAAGAACATCCAGCAATTTAGATTTAACAGGTTCAGAAAGAGGCTGCTCCCTGGGCCAAGCATGCCTTCTAATAACGGAACCAGTGGCTGCTGCTCTGCAGGAAGTCCCCAAAGTGTCAAAACCACAATGAAGTGAATGCTTATTAACTAAAGTGGCAGAATTTAGTAAGTCTTGTAAATCTTTGTTCTCCGACATGGAAGGAATATCCCCAAGTTTAGCCTTAATAGTCTCCAAAGTATGCTGCTGATACTTAAGCATGTGAAAAAGACAATTCACGGATCTATTGGCAAGAGTTGCACAGGTATAGACTTTTTTACTCCACCTGTCCAAGGCCCTAAACTCCTTATCAGAAGGCACAGGGTTTTTAGCAATAGTAGCCTTAACACCCTTGGGGCCTTGAGAAATAATCTCAGTATCAGCAGCAGGGTTTTTAAAAAGGAATTGATGAGAATCAGAAACCCTGTAATACCTATCAGGTTTTCTGGAGGCAGGAGGAACAGAATTAGCAGTTAAAGAATTTTCCATGAAAACATCATCCACCACTTCCAAAACAGGAGGTATAGTCAGAGGCTTATGCTGTGGCAAATTCAAAAATTCCCTGATTCTTTTCTTAAACTGAGGAAAAGTCTGACATTCCCATTTAAAGTGCTCTCTAAGAGTATTCAAAGTATCCCCAAAGGAAAAATCTTCTGGAGGGGAGGCAGAAGGGAAAGAGTCCTCAGCATCAGAATCCTCAAAGCCAGAAAAAAGTTGAGAAATTCCTTCTTCACCAGCAGATATACTGGAAATCTCAGAATCTGAGACAGACAAAACATCAGGAGATAATTCCCTAGCCCTCTTGGAAGGGGTAGGATGAGAGCACCTAATCAGGGAAAGATCATCACCAGCCATCTTTACCAACTGGGACTGAGGCACAAGGAGGAGAGGCCGATGCCTGCTTGTGAGTAGGTTTGCTGCTGGAAGGTTTACTAGCAATCCGGAGGGACTCAGGAGGCCTAGCAACTGCAGAAGTCTGGAACTAAGGTAATCAAGTCTGGTTTTGGTCTCATGTCAAAAAGAGGAGGCGTCAGAAGCCGGTGCCTGCAAAGTGGCTCCAGACCCATCTGAGGCGGCAACAGGCGGATGGTCTGAAGATGAAATAGCCTGCGGCATGGAGGACTCCATAAAGGTCTCGGCAGAGGCCTGTGACTGAAAATCTGTGGACTGCAGGGGCTGTGAAAGTGCCTCACTGACTAACACTGTGCTGCCGACCAATTTCACCAGTGCATCGTCAGCAGATTTAACACTAGGCCTGTCGCAGTCCTTGTCTTTGCGTTTCCTAGGTATATCCGAAGTTGGGAGACCAGAAGATGCCACACCGACTAACCTAGGCCAGACTCCGAAATGCTTATACAAAATCTTAGGTCTATGGCATATGTTATGTGGGTTAAAGAAAGAACAGAGATCGCAGTTAGGGACGTCGTGCTCAAGGCCCAAACAAGTTATACAATAGGAATGGAAATCACGGTGCGGAATCTGTTTTCCACAGGCAAGACAGTTATTAACTTTATCTGACATTCGTTAAAGCAAGAAAAGAGCATCCCCAACGGGATACTTATCTGAAGGCGTCTTCAACTTGGTAGTAGGAAAGCAAAAAGAATGTAAACGGCTGATCAGCACTAGTGCAAATTGCATCAGCTTCAGGCTCCGGGGCAAGAAAGTCTGAGGAAATGGCGTTGGCTGCCTCCTTTTATACCTGACGTTCTGACATCAGTTTTACAACCAACAGCAGCCGACGTCATATACCAAGGACTCTGGTATTTGGGCCGACTGAGGGCTACCAGAAGTCAGATAACCCATATGTGAGGACTGCAACAGTGAAACACGAAGAACATCACCACCAGTAAAAAGTAAATACTAATAGCCTTGTAAAGGGTGAGTAAAAGAGATAGAGAAGGACAGAGAGAGAGAGAAAGAGAGAGAGACAAGGGGGCTGGAGGGTGGGAAAAGTACAGTTGTGTACACTTACCATAAATGTAGATGTTCGAGTGTATTCACTGTTGCAGTTACTACATTTGAGTAATCTGCTGGCAGGTTGTCCTCAGTTGGCCTGATTAACAAAGTCTTGGATCCTGCATCAGCTGCTGTCCCTTCTTCCCTGACGTCAGGTCGTCAGGGGTATAAAACATGCAGCAGACGCCATTACATCCGTTTTTCTTGCCCCAGATGTCAGGTGCCCCCCTAATGTGGAGCAAATAAACACAAAAACACAAAAGTATACCTCCAACCAAAAGCAAATACACCAAAAAGGCTTTTAAGCATAGTAAAGGAAAGGAGAGGTATAGCCTGAAAAAACTAAGGGGCAGGAGGGAGGGTAACCAGGACTGCAACAGTGAATACACTCGAACATCTAAATTTATGGTAAGTGTACACAACTGTACTATGTTCTTCGTGTTTCACTGTTGCAGTCATTACATTTGGGTAGATTCCCAAAGCTATGGTTGGGAGGAGGAGTTTATACAGCATTAGGGCCAGCTATAAGGCCCTGCAAGAGAGCAGTGGCAAAGCCAGCTCTGGATTTAGAGAAAATTGGTAAATGATGATGCTTGGTGAAAGAATGTACAGAACTCCAGGTAGCAGCTTCTAGCATATCCCTGGTAGGAACACCTCTGAGAAAGGCTGCAGAAGTAGATGCAGCCCTGGTAGAGTGAGATATGATCCCCTGGGGGATAGATTTTCCATGGTGCTTATAGCAGAAATGAATGCAATGGCTTATCCATTTAGAAATTGTTTGTTTTGAAATAGAATTTCCCTCTGCCCCTGCAGCAAATGCTACCAGCAATTGTTCAGATTTTCCTCGAGATTTAGTCCTGTCCAAATAGAATCTTAGTTGTCTGTGCACATCCAAGGAATGTAGAATCTGTTCCCCTTTGTTCTGTGGATTGGGAAAGAAGGTTGGCAAATTAATGGACTGATTAAGAGCCACACTGGAAACCACCTTGGGCATGAAGGATGGATTGGTCCCGAGAGATACCCTGTCCGCATGAAAGATGATGAAAGGCTCCACTGCCATTAGGGCCTGTGATTAAGATATCCTTCTAGCTGAAGTGATTGCTAAAAGGAGGGCTGTTTTCCTAGAGAGAAATTTTAAGTCTGCAGTAGCAGCTGGCTCGAAAGGAGGTACAGTGAGTTTCTCCAAAACAAAGTTAAGGTCCCAGGCAGGGGTACGGGCTCTCCTGGGTGGTCTCAAGTTTTTGCCCTTCTGAGATACTACTTGAGCAGAGGACGAGAGAAGAGGGGTGGTTCTGTGTCATAGTGAGCTGAAATAGCTGAGGCGTGGATTTTAATGGAAGAAAAAGACAGGCCCTTGTGAAGCATCTCAGTTAAGTATTGCAAAATCTGAGGTAAATTGGGCGCTGCTGTGCTCATCCCTAAAGATTGGTTCCAGGAACAGAATCTTTTCCATTTATCAGCATAAGATTTTCTAGTACTAGGTCTCCTCGCCTCCAAGATGACATCCATCACAGGTTTTCTGAAGGATGACAAGGGTGAATTTAAGTGATTAGCCAGACTGCATGGTTCAATGTTGGAAGCTGAGGGTGCAGAATTTGGTTCTCCTGCTGAGACAGCAGTAAAGGAGTCTGAGGCAAGTGCCATGGAGATATTTGCAACACACTGCGCAGGAGGGGGTGGTACCAGTGTTGGAGTGGCCAGTCTGGAGCAATCAAAATAGTTTGTCCTGTTTGACTTTTAGTAGAAATTTGGAGAGCAGAGGCAGAGGGGGAAAGGTGTAGACTGATAGGTTTTTCCAGCTGAAGGACAGAGCATCCACTTTCCAGGCTTGTTTGTGGAGAGTCCTTGTGCAAAACTTGTCCAACTGACAGTTCTGGGGGGAGGCAAATAGATCTGTGTCTGGGCTCCCCCATTCGCTTGTCAACATGTTGAAAATATAGAAGTTATGTTCTTACCATAACGTTCCATGTTAGTTGTCTTCTTCTCGCCTTCTTCTTGCTGGATGGGTTCGGAGCCGACCTCGGCTCCGGCCACTCTAAAAGCTCGAGAGTTGGTTCCACCGGCTCGAGGCTCCCCTTATATCCCACAATGCTAGGCGAGAGTTACCTCAGATCTCGTTTGTAAGCTAACCCCAGCTTATAATAGTAATAGAACAACTCTAAAAGAGTCCACCTCTAACAACAGGGAGACAGAAAGGTGACCTACATCCTGATTCAGGAAATATGCAAACAGCATATGCCTAAGGAAGAGGTGGTAGAAAGAGAGGTCACAATCACAACTCCTCTAGGTCTGTCCAGGCCAGGGGGAAGGAGGGTGGGACGCGAGAAGAAGACAACTAACATGGAACGTTATGGTAAGAACATAACTTCTATATGTTAAGTTGTCTATCTCGCCTTCATTCTTGCTGGATGGGACCGCGTCCCTAGCACCTTGTCCCGGGTGGCCTAACGGAACAGACTCCTGAGAACAGTGGAACCAAAGTTAGCTCTATGCCTAGAAGCTAAATCCAACTTATAATGAGAAATGAAAGTGTGAGGAGTAGCCCAAGTAGCTGCTGCACAAATGGTGTCAATAGGCAGTCTGTCTTGGAAGGGTAAAGAAGTAGCCAAAGCTCTGGTAGAATGGGCCTTAGGTTTATTAGGCAGCTTTTGGTGTCTAATCTCATAAACAAGGGTAATCAGAGATGTAAGCCATCTAGATAATGATACCTTTGAAACTGAAAGTCCTTTTCTGCTTTCTGCATAGGAGATAAACAGTTGGTCAGATTTTCTGAATTGTTTTGTTCTATCCAAATAGTACCTCAACTGACGATGAACATCTAGCCAGTGTAATTTTTGTTCAGACCTATTAGAATATTCTGGAAAAAAGACAGGGAGGTCAATGCTTTGATTTAGATTTGACGTTGAGACTACCTTAGGCAAGAAGGACGGGTTGGTTCGTAAGGATACCCTGTCCTTACGGAACAATAGATAAGGAGGTCGACAGCTGAGTGCATGAAGTTCTGAGACTCTTCTAGCTGAAGTAATAGCTACCAGAAAGAGAGTCTTCCATGATAGCAATTTTAAAGAACAGGAGGCTGCAGGTTCGAAAGGGGGGAGAATCAAAGAAGTAAGAACTAAATTTAGGTCCCAAGGAGAAGGAGGATTTCTTATAGGAGGTCTGAGAAGAAAACTCCTTTCAAAAAGGCTTTGCAAAGCTTGTGGGACATTAAGGCAGACTCAGAAATACCTACATGAAAGTTAGAGATAGCTGCCAATTGAACTTTAAGAGTAGAAGGGGATGAACCTGCATGAAAGAGTTCAGCTAGAAATTCAAGGACTATTTGGATGGAAGCAGTGAAAGGATCTATGTCCCTTCCTTGAGCCCAATATGTGAAACGTTTCCACTTACTCAAATAAATCTTCCTAGTGGAAGATTTATGGGAAGCTATCAAAATATCTCGAACAGAGCGAGATAATTGAGGAAGCCTGGCTAATGTTGGAAGTGGAGGAACCAAGCAGTGAGGTTCAGAGAGGGGAGGGAGCGATGTAACTGACCCGATTGATGGATCAAAAGGTCTGGAACTAGGTCCAGATGCCAAGGTCGCTCCAGTAGAAATTGATGTAGAAAGGGGAACCACACCTGTCGAGGCCAGTAAGGAGCAATGAGGATCAACGAGGCCTTCTGAGCGATAGCTTTCTGTACCACCTGAGAGATTAGTGGGAAGGGAGGAAATGCATACAGAAGTCCCGGGCCAAACTTGGACTAGAGCGTCTCTGCTGGGTTGGCCTGGTAAAGGGAATAGAGTGAAATAATGTCTGCACTTGCTGTTTTGGGGAGTAGCAAAAAGATCGCAGCAAGGCTGACCCCACTTGAGAAAAATCTCTCACAACAGAGTCTTTCAGAGACCACTCGTGAGGAATGAGGATAGCTCTGCTCAATTTGTCCGCTATTTGATTGGACTTCCCGAGGATGTGCGTTGCTATCAGAAAACGCTGAGAAGAAATCGCCCATTGCCACAATCTGAGTGCTTCTCGACACAGGGTAGGACCTGGTTCCCCCTTCTTTGTTGATGTACCTCACTACTGTCATATTGTGTGTCTGGATTGCAATCGTTCCCAAGGGAGAGAGTCTTGAAGGGCTTGCAACGCTAAAAGCACTGCTCTCATCTCCAGAACATTTATGTGCAAGTGGCATTCGCCAGGATGCCATGTGCCCAGGACTGTCCTGCCCTGATAATGCCCCCACCCGATCAGGGAGGCGTCCGTTGTCAAAGTAGCAACCGGAGGTGGCGCGTCAAATGGTCTTCCCAACCAGACCTGAGGGGAAGACATCCACCACATGAGATGATTTCTGCGCCTGCATGATCATAATGGTGTGGGACATTGGAAGTTGCTGGTATGACCATTGTGTAAAGAGCATCCATTGAAGGATTCTCATGTGGAATCTGGCTAATGGAAGCAGAGGTATGGCAGCCGCCATAATTCCCAACACTTTCAGAACTAACCTGGCTTTGATTCTGTTGTTGTTGAAAAGGAGAGAGACCAGTCTGTGTATGTCTGTTATTCTCTGATCTGTTAGCCTCAGACATGTTTACTGTGTCTAGATTTGCCTATGAAGGTAATAGTACGACAAGGCGACAAAACAGACTTTTCGCAATTTATTGAAATGCCTAATTTTTGACAAATGCGAAAAGTGTAATCCCTGGCCATCAGAAGGAGATGCTTGGTGGGGGCTGTGAGGAGCCAGTCGTCCAAATATGGAAACACCTGGAATCCTTGTCGTCTCAGGTGAGAAGCTACCACTGCCATGCATTTGGTAAACACCGGGCACTGGTGAGACCAAAGGGCAGGGCCCTGAATTGAAAATGACTGGTTCCCAGCCTGAGCGGAGGAATCTTCTGGAGCGTCTGTTCATTTTTATGTGATAGTACGCATGCTGAAGGTCTATAGAGCACATCCAGTTTCCTTTTCCCAATAGGGGAAGGATGGACTGCAGCGTGACCATCCGAAATCTTGTTTTCTTGACTGATCTGTTCAAGATACTGAGATCCAAAATTGGTCTCCAGTCCCCTGTTTTCTTTGGAACTAAAAAGAACCTTGAGTAGATTCCGGATCCTTGCTGGTCTGCTGGAACTGGCTGAATTACTCTTTTTGCAAGCAGTTTTGAAATTTCCAAAACCGCTAGATCCCTTTGCGTGGGTGGAACATCTGGAAGGGATTTTTTTGATTGTTTCAGAATGTGAAGAAAGGGGATAGAATAGCCTTCGGAAATGATAGACTGTACCCATTTGTCTTGAGTCAGGGATAGCCAGGCTTTTGGGTACAGTGACAATCTTCCCCCGACTGCCTCCGAAGGTGGGCAGCCGGGCAACACCTCAGGGATGCTGAAAGGGCTTATCAGAGAAGGCTTCTCGATTGCCCTGGTTCTGGAGCCCCTGCCTCGAGGCGGCGTCTACCATTGTTATTCCGCCTCTGCCTCTGGCGGGTAACGACTTTGTAGGCGAAGTCCCTTGATTGTTTACGGAACCACATTTTCCCACTTTTCTGGCCTTTGGGGTAAGGCCTAGAAGGAGTAGAAAACGGACTCCGGCGGCAGAAAGAGTCTTGCCATCAGTCTCGCACCTAGTCAAGGTTTCTTTCACTTGAGGACCAAAGAGAGATGATCCATCAAACGGGAGTTAGTGAAAGACGTCTTGAAGGGGTCCGCAAAATTGCATAGCCGCATCCAGGCATGCCTACGTAAGGCCACACCTGTCCCTGCGGCCCTACTCGCTCCATCAGCCGCATAAGAAAGGAGGCATGGAGGAGTTGGCTATGGAGTTAAGGGTAGCCAGCTGAGTGTTCATTTTATCTTGAAAACCCACAGCTGTAGGATCCTTCAACATGTCACTCGCTTCTTTAATCAAGTCTCTTTGAAGACGAGTGAAATGGCACAGGTAGTTCAGCAAACGCATAGTAAATGTCGCTGACGAAAACATCCGCTTCCGCACCTGTCCATGGACCTAGATTCCTTGTTAGGTGGATGGACAGGTACTGAAGGATCAGCTAGTTCCTTCTTAGTGGCAGCAGCTACCACCATAGCATCCACAGAAACTCCTTTTGTCAAGAACTGCTTGTCTGCTGGTGCCATTATGAACTTGGAGGG
Organism: Protopterus annectens; assembly: GCF_019279795.1. NCBI lineage: Eukaryota > Metazoa > Chordata > Ceratodontiformes > Protopteridae > Protopterus > Protopterus annectens. The sequence goes on along the minus strand of NC_056734.1, from coordinate 436,346,339 downwards.
TCTCCTGGGAAAGGGATCTACTGAATCAGGAGCCGTCCATGCCTTTTTAGCAACCACCTGCATGAGGGGGTCAAAGGGGGGGGACACCCAGGAGGTGGAAGGACGAGAGCCAAACGCCTCAAGATATACAGATTCATCCTCCGAAGGGTTAAGGGCTGGCCAATTTCCCCTCTGCTTCAGGATCTCTAGAATGTCTGCAAAAGAGACATCTTCAGAAGGGGAACGGGGAACCCTCGAATCATCTAAATCTGTATCAGATGTGATTGACTCAGGTGAGTCAATGTGTTTCCTCTTACACTTCCTCTTCCGAGGGGCTCTTCTGCCAAATCAGGAGAGGCCTCGGAAGAGGATGAGATCCCACAGGGGTTCCTGAGGAGCTGGCTCTCTGCGGTCCGGGATGAGGGAGTGAGTCGACTTGACCTGAGGCACCGAGAGGAGGCGGCGGCGCCGACTGTGGAGTAGAGCCAGGCTCTAACACACTCCGCATGACCTCAGCACCACTGTCAGGCAAAGCCAGAGGTCCCGCCCGAAGCTGAGAACCCCTCGGCACCGACAGTGATGGCTCCGAGGCCGATGTCGGAGCCGAACTCACCAGCGCCGAGCTCCGAGAGGAAGAGCGGGTCGGACAAGGGTCCGATGCCACTCACCCTCGGAGCCGACGATGGAAGTCCGCGCCGAGATTCTTCTAAGGAAGAAATCGGAGCCGATGGAGCCGAAGACAATTGTATCGGCTCGACGCTACCACAGTCTCGGTTCCGACATTCGGCCCGAGCTCAACGGAGTCGGAGGAGGAATATATTGATGGACAAGGGCAGGCATCGACTGATGAGTCGGGCTCTGAAGCATCTGGGCTAGTGCCTCGGACTTAAGAAGTCGACTCACTACCCTCTGAAGGTCATGATCCGATAGCCTCGATGACCTAGAGGAATGAGATTTATGGCTCCGTTCAGACAGCAGGGAGATCCTGGAGCCGAATGAACGGAGCCAAGGGCGGTGACCTGGACCTCTTCTCGATGTCGGTTCAAGATCTGGACGGAGCCGACATCGGAACTCTATTCGGCTCCAGCCGAGCCGAGGAACCACAGAAACTGTGGACTGAGACTCATCGGCTCCAGCCGAGCCGATGTAGGCGGAGGTTTAGAAGCCTTAGGTCTCGGCTCAGTTGCTGGAGCCGAGGACCTAGAAGCCTTAGAGGGTTTCCCAGAGACAGAAAGGGAATCCTCCGGCTTAAGAAGACCCTCAGGATCAACTTATTTTTTCTTTCCTGCAGGACCCTGGGGCTGAAGCCGTGGCATACAGCACAGGAGTCCTGCAGGTGCAAAGGCCCCAGGCAATAGACACAAGAAGTGTGACCGTCTGTCAGAGACATTTTCTGACAGCACGCATCACACTTCTTGAAGCCTGAGACCTTTGTGTCTTTAGACATCCTAAACCAAAGTGTAATCACACACACTCAACAAACACACTGATTACACTAATCTAGTTTTAAAACTCAAAAATAAACAATTTACTAAAGTTTACCAAGAGTAACACACACACACACACACACTAGGGGATGGAGAAAGGCCAGAAGGCCCGAGAGAGAACTTTAAAAGTTCTTTGGAAAAAAAATTGGGATTTTCCGGAAAACCGGAGTAGAAAAATCCACTACACTAAGGGAAATATATATAAATTCAAAAATATAGGGTTTTAAGTGATCTAATTTTACCAAAATTACCTTACCAACAAGCCGGTAGAAAAACCAACACCTCGATGCTGTAGCGGCAAACGAGATCTGAGGTAACTCTCGCCTAGCATTGTGGGATATAAGGGGAGCCTCGAGCCGGTGGAACCAACTCTCGAGCTTTTAGAGTGGCCGAGTCGGAGCCGAGGTCGGCTCCGAACCCATCCAGCAAGAATGAAGGCGAGATAGACAACTTAACATCAGTGGTTCCAGTTTCCACTCGTGCGGGTCCATGAGGTTTCTGCTTAGTCCGTCTGCTAGTGTATTCAATTTTCCTGGCAGGAATTGAGCTTGTAGGTACACTTGGTAGCTCAAGGCTGTGTTCCACAATGCCATGGCTAGTCTGCAGAGGGGGTAGGAATGTGTACCCCCTTGCTTGTTTATGTACCACATAACCGTGGTGTTGTCCATCTTTACCATTAGTTGTCCTGGAAGAAAGTAGTCCTTGAAGGCTGTCAGAGCATTCTGTACAGCTAACATTTCTTTTTGATTGATATGTAGGTGCATTTGATTTGGGTTCCATTTACCCTGAATGCACTTCCCTGCCAGGTGAGCCCCCCATGCATAGTCTGATGCATCTGTAATTAAGGTTTGGGCGGCAGGGGGTAGTGTGAACGGCAGTATCTTGTTTAGGTGGCAGGCTTCTGCCCACCATAGGAACTCCAAGCGTAGGTAAGGTATGAGGTGGCAGGCTTCTGCCCACCATAGGAACTCCAAGCGTAGGTAAGGTATAATAGGAATCATTGTTTCCAGGCTGTGAGAATGTTGACTCCACAGACTTCTTAGATACCACTGTTTAGGTGGCAGGCTTCTGCCCACCATAGGAACTCCAAGCGTAGGTAAGGTATAATAGGAATCATTGTTTCCAGGCTGTGAGAATGTTGACTCCACAGACTTCTTAGATACCACTGTAGTTTTCTCATATGCAGTTTTGCATATGGAATTAGAAGAATGCAGGAGGCCATGAACCCAAAAGGCTTGCAGTATTTGTCTTGCAGATAGCAGGGTTTTTGTGGCCACCTGTTTGAAGTAAGTTACCATGAATTTGCTTCTCTGGCGTGAGGAAAGCCATCTGGGCAGTTGTATTCAAGCTTGCACCCAGGAATGTAATCTGTTGACAGGGTACCAGTTGTGATTTATTTTAGTTTATGGTGTACCCCAGGTTTTCTGCCTGAATTAGACAACCATCCAGGTATGGATATATCTGAATATTTCTTTGCCTGCAAAATGCAATTACTGGAGTCAGGCACTTTGTGAATACCCTGGGCACAGTAGACAAGCCAAAGGGCAGTGCAGAGAACTGATAATGCAAGTAGCCTGCTTTGAAGCGTAGTATCTTCTGCTAGATTCCCTGATTGGGATGTGCAGGTATGCTTTTTTTAAATCTAGAGTTGCCAAACAGGTGTCTTTGCCTAGCATAGGAAGTAACTGGTGAAGAGTCAGCATCTTGAATTTTGGAATCTCCAGAAAGGTGTTTAGAGTACACAGGTCCAGTATTGGATGCCACGGTTTGTCTTTTCTGGGTACCAGGAAAAGCCTGGAATAGAAACCTTGTCCCTTTTCCTCCTCTGGTACCAGTTGAATAGCCCCCATGCTTAAGAGGGAAAGTACTTGTTTTTTGAGCCTCTGCCCACTGATTTGAGGGGAGGTCTGGCCACCCGTTTGGTGTTGGCAACGTGTGGAAATGAAATCTGTATCCCTTTGACACTATATTTAAAACCCATTTGTCCAGGGTTATGAGTTCCCAGTTCTTTGCATGAAGAGCAATCTTTCCCCCCAAAGGGGCGGTTAAAAGATAAGTGCTTGGTAATTTTAAAAGGAAGTCACTGAGACTGAATACTATGGGGGGGGGTGTCATTTCCAGATTTGGAAGTGGAGGCCCCCCACTGCTTAGCTCTGAGAGTCCCCTGGGACTGAAACCTGGAGTTTTTGTTGTGTCTTGGTTTGGCTTGAGAGGATCTGGAAATGGCTGGAAAGGACCAATTCTTAGTAGGCCAGTGCCTATTAAATCTTGGAGGTTGCACTTGTAAGAAATCTTTAACAGTTTGCATAGATTTAGCTTTATCTTCCACCTTTTTTAGAACTTCTTCAGCCTTACTGCCAAACAGGCGGTCCTGATTTAAAGGAACATCCAACAATTTAGCTTTAACATGATCAGGCAAAGCCAAGCATGCCTTCTAAGCACAGACCCAGTAACAGCAGCCCTGCAGGAGGCCTCTAAAGAATCAAAACCACATTGCAAAGTATTTTCCAACTTGTTCAGCAGAATGCATTAAATCTTGTAAATCTTTATTTTCTACACAGTCAGGAATCAACATTATTTCTGTTTAAGCAGTCCAATAATATGCTGTTGATATTTTAACATATGAAATTGGCAGTTTAAAGCACTGATTGCCAAGGTTGCAAAAGTATAAGGTTCCTGGATGATATTATAATTTTTTGGACAGCAGGGTTAGATAAGTTGGATGAATTTATAAAATATATTAACAATACCACCTGCTTTCTAAAATTCACTCACAAGACATCTGAAAATAAAATGGTATACCTGGATCTGGAAATGTATAAAGTGGGTAATAACTTTGAAACAAAAATACATAGGAAGGACACTTTTTGTAATTCCTATTTGCATTATCAAAGTGCCCATCCTAAACACTGCAAAAAAAACATAGTCAAAGGGCAGTTTGTCCGAGGGAGCAGGATGACTAGTTCAGATTCTGATTTTAAGAATGAGTGTGATTTACTAGAAAACATGTTCAAAGAAAGAGGTTATCCTGAGGCATTTATTAAAGGAATTAGAAAAGAAGTGGAGAAAGGATGAAAAGATAGGTTTGCCCCCATATATTGTAGTAAAGGGATGAATGAAATAAGGAAAGAAAGAGAAGGGGGTATGGACTCAAATTATGTGAAATGCACCAATGGAGAGGATTTCACTAGGGCCTTGGTCCTAGAATATAATGGATTGAACAATGGAATTAGAAAAATATTTTTCAGAGAATGGAATAGATTTTTAGCATTAACAGATATAGAAGGTATAGACAATATCCCTAAGAAAGTTATATACAAGAATTCTCGAAGTTTAGGCAACATCCTAGAGACTAAAAGTGGATATAGGAAAAACAGGAACAAAATTAAAAAAGGTACATATAAGTGTGGACGTTGTAGACAATGTTGTCATGTCCTGAATAGGGAGGGATTTTTCCTAGAGAGTAGAAACAAATGGATATATAGCCCAGATTATTTCAATTGTGAGTCCATGGGTATGATATACTTAGCTGTTTGTGAAGCTTGTAATTCCTTCTATATAGGGAAGACGGAGAGAGCTCTTCAGAGAAGGATTTACGAACATATGTACGATATATCGACCGGAAAAGAAAGCAATGCACTTTACAAACACAGCAAAATATGTAGGGAATATAAATACAAATTTTTAATAATTGAACAAGTCAAGAAAGATATCAGGGGTGGTCCCTGGGAAGACAGAGTGGAATATAGAGAGCTGTGGTGGCAGTTGTCCTTGAACTCAGACAAATTTCCAGGATTAAATGACAAAATATCTATACTGCCACTTCTCAGGTTAAGAGCAGCTAAATTATAGGCAATGTTGTAATAATGTCATTTACCACTAGATGTCACAACATTTGTTCTTTTTATAGATGATTCCTTTTTATATACAAATCACTTCATTATTCCTGGTAATAATGCAATGAGATAATGCTTCATTTTTCTATTTATTTATTTCTTAATCAATTTCTTAATCAATTTATCAAGGGGTTTTTTAAACAAAGTTTTTATAAACTAAATATGGAAAATCAACTAACACAACATTGTATTTACGGAATGATTTTTAACAAATAGGTAATAGGATGAAATAAATATAATATGTACTAAGTAAATTTTTTTTAAAATAATATACATGTGCTTTTTAAAGTGTTATATGTTTCATATATATATTTCCCTAGCTTTTTGGAACAAGTTTTAATGTATAGTCAAGAAAAGGAATTGGTGTTTCAATTATTTAATTATTTTATTTAATTGATTAAATGAGTTAATGGATGGTATTATATAAAGGAGAGTTGGATATGTACTGGTCATCTGATGAAGTCGATTAACTTGACGAAAACGCTGTGTGTTCAATAGTTTTGGAAAAGGCGTTAATGGTGGTTTTATTTTACGTTCATCATCTGTGGCTTGAATAAACTTTTTACTTCTGAGGAGCTGAGTCCTGCGATCTCGCTTTTTGGTTTGGTTTCTGAGTTATAAACCTTTTTACCCCATGTATCCAGGGCCCTGAAGTCTATCAGATGGGGTAGGATTTTTAGCAGTAGAAGCCTTAATGCCATTGGGTCCCTGAGAAATGGTTTCTGGATCTGCAACAGGAGTTTTGAAAAGGAACTTGTGGGACTCAGGAACCCTGTAATATCTGTCAGGTTTACTAGGAGCCGGAGGCAGGGGAATCAGGGGCCATACTGGATTCCGAGAACATCAACAATGTGTAGTACAGGAGGTATAGCCAAAGGCCTATGCTGAGGTAGAAGAAGGAAATCCCTAAGCCTCTTTTTTGAATCAGAAAATTCCTGGCTTTCCCAGTGGAAATGCTCCCTTAAAGTATGTAAAGTTTCCCCAAAAGAAAAATCCTCAGGAGGGGAAGCAGAGGGAATGGAATCCTCTGCATGAGAATCCTCATAAGTAGGTATGAACAAATCCAGGTCATTAGAAGAGTCAGAAGAAACAGAATCCTAATCAGAAGATTCATAATCAAGCTCAGCCCAAGGCCTCTTGGAAGGCGGGGGGGGGGGGGGTTGACTACCCCTAATTAGAGTAATTAGATCTTCAGCCATTTTTATCATTTGTTTTTTAGGCATAGGGGCCTGAACATGTGGCCTGGGTGTCATTTTTTTAGACATGAATCAAGATTTAGGCCTTAGTAATGAAGGCGGTGTCGATTTAATATGCAAGTCTGTAGGCCTGGATACACTCTCAGTAGCCAGTGCCTGCACAGCGGCTCCGGACCCATCCAAGGTAGAGACATCCGCGGGTTCCATAGGTGAAGCATCTCACGGCATACCAGACTCCGAATGGGTCTCAGTAGAGGCCTGTGAATCAGACGTAGTGGGTATCAGGGGCTGCAAAAGTGCCTCACTGAGTACCGGCAAACTGGCGAATGGCTTAAGAGAAGCGTCGTCTGCAGTTTTGGACCTCGGCGGCCTGTCTCTGTCTTTAACTTTGCATTTTTTCAGAATCCTGGAAGTCGGGCGGATAACCGATGACATTTTTGGATAATTAAACTGAGAACCAAAATATTTAGAGGCAAAAATGTACTGACGATGGATAGTGCGCTGATTAAATAAAGCACAAAACTGACAGCAAGGTAAGTCGTGGTCAGGGCCTAGTCAAGGAATACAGTACGAATGAAAATGTTTATGAGGTATTTGCTTTCCACAAGTAATGCAATTATTAACTTTTACTGACATCGGGAAGGAACAAGAAAAAGTTTCCCCAATGGGGTACTTAGCTTTAAGTTGAAGACTTCAGTTCTGAAACTCAAAAACGAAAATTTCAGGAGTTGGCCGAGTGGCACTTGCAAACTGCTTCTGCTTTGGGCACCGCACGGCAAGAAAGACTGATGTAATGGCCTCGGCTGCATGTTTTATACCCCTGACGACCCGAAGTCATGGAAGAAGGGACAGCAACCGACGCAGGACCCAAGACTTTGTTAATCAGGCTGACTGAGGGCAACCTTCCAGTAGATTACCCAAATGTAATGACTGCAACAGTGAAACATGAAGAACATCCAGGAGTGCAACAGTGAATACACTCGAACATCTACATTTATGGTAAGTATACACAACATTTCTATGTTCTTAGTGTTTCACTGTTGCAATCATCACACTTGGATTGATTCCCAAAGCTGAAGAATGGGTGGAGGCAGTCAAGAAGAGTTTGGGCTGGCTAGTATGCCCTGCAGGACTGGTGTTGCATAAAGTACAGTTTTGTACCTACCATAAATGTAGATGTCCGAACTGGATAGCATCTGCAGTCATAACAACTGGGTTGTCCTGTCGTCAGGCAGCCCTTCAGTCGGCCGGATTCCAAAGTCCGGGTCCGCTTCGCTGATGTGGCACTCCACCCGACGTCATCTCTGTTGGTCTGCGGGTATAAAAGCAACAGCCGACGCCATTTTCCTCAGTGTTTCTTGCCCCAGATGCCAGAAGCCCTCTTGCAGGCTAAAATTTGGATAGATGCCAATGTTTCCAAATAGATAGAGGTAAACACAACAATAAGCATGTATGTACATATATACAAACAAATACACCATAAAGACTCCCCAACAGCTAGCTATTAGGAGGGTAAACACCCTAGGAGTACCACAGAGGGAAGGAGGGAGGGTAATCCTGACTGCAGTTGCTATCCAGTTCGGACATCTACATTTATGGTAGGTACAAAACTGTACTATGTCCTTCATGGATGCATCTGCAGTCATAACAACTGGGTAGAATACCATAGCCAACTAGGGGAGGAGGATAAAAGTAGATTATGGTGTGTTTAGGATCCCTTGCAGTACAGCAGTGGCAAACCCTGCTCGGGATCTGGAATATAGAGGCAAATTATAATGCTTGGCAAATGTATGCACGGAGGTCCAAGTAGCTGCCTCAATAATGGTCTTTGGTTGCCACTCCTCGTAAGAAGGCTGTGGTAGTGGCTGTTGCCCTTGTAGAATGAGGTCTTATGTTCTGTGGAATTGGTTTTCCATGGAAGGAGTAACAGAATCGTATGCAATTTCCTATCCATTTGGAGATTGTCTGTTTGGAAATAGCTTTTCCTTCCCTTCCTGTTGCATAGGCTACAAAAAGTTGGTCAGTCTTTCTGCTATTTTTTGTTCTGTCCAAGTAGTAGCGTAGCTGTCTATGTACATCCAAGGTATGCAGTATTCTTTCCCTCTGTTTTGTGGGTTGGGAAAGAAGGTAGGTAGGTGGATTGCCTGGTTTAAAGACACTCTGGATACCACCTTGGGCATAAATGTAGGATTAGTCCTCATGGACACTCTATCTTGGTGGAAGATTAGGAAGGGTTGCACTGCCATTAAGGCCTGTAGTTCTGAAACCCTCCTTGCTGAAGTAATTGCCAGTAGGAAAGCAGTTTTCCATGACAGGTGTTGTAGGTCTGCTGTTGCTGCTGGTTCAAAGGGTGATAGTGTCAATTTTTCTAGCACAAAGTTCAAATCCCAAGCTGGTAATGGTGGTTTCCTTGGAGGTTTTACATTCTTGATTCCTCTGAGGAACTGCCTGAGCAAAGGGTGCGAAAAAACAGGTGGATCAAAGCTGTATTCTGCTGAAATAGCTGATGCATGTATCTTGATGGAGGAGTAGGACAGGCCTGAATGAAGAAGTTCGCCAGATACTCCAGAATGTTAGGCATATCTATGTTTGACACATCTTTTCCTCTTTCTGTACTCCAAATGACAAACCTTTTCCATTTTCCAGCATAGTTCCTTCTTGTTGAAGGTCTGCGTGCTTCAAGAATAATGTCTTTTACTCTTTGGGAAAGTTCTGGATTAGCTGCTGCTATGTGATGTTCCATGCAGTTAGTTGCAACGTTTTAGGTTTGGATGTATGATGCTGTAGTTGTTCTGAGTTAACATCAAAGGCATCAGGGTATTGGCCACATATTGTTCGAGACATGCTCCTCAGTAGTGGGTACCAGTGTTGTCTTGGTCAGTTCTATCAGGATTATCCTTGGACGTTCTTCCTTGATTTTCAGTAGTACCTTGTGTATCAAAGGAAGAGGTGGGAATGCATATGCTGTTAGGCCTTTCCAGTTGAAGGAGAGCGAATCCACTTTCCATGCTAGTGGGTGGAATGTCCTTGTGCAGAATTTTTGAGCTGGTGATTGAGAGGTGATGCGAATAGGTCTATCTGTGGCATTCCCCATTTCTTTGAGATGGTCTTGAAGATGTCCGGTGCAGCTTCCATTCGTGGGCATCCGAAGTGGTTCTGCTTAATATGTCTGCTAGAGTATTGTCTTTCCCCGTACAAATATTGCCTGTAACTGGATGTTGTAGCTGAGTGCCAGGGTCCACAGCTCCAAGGTCATTCTGCATAGGGGTATGAATGAGTGCCTCCCTGTTTGTTGATGTACCACATGACTGTGGTGTTGTCTGTCCTTATCATCAACTGGCCTCCTTGAGAAATGGTTTGAACTTTTGGATTGCCAGTTTTACTGCCAGCATTTCTTTTAGGTTGATGTGCAGGTGAAGTTGATCCTGTGTCCACAATCCTTGCACGCATTTGTCCAGCATGTGGGCCCCCCATCCTAGGTCTGAAGCGTCTGTTGTGATGGTCTGGCTTGCTTCACATCTGCGAAAGGGTAGGCCTGGGTTTGACTGGCATGCCTGAGCCCACCATAGGAACTCCTGTTTTAAGCATGGAATTAGTGGGATTTCTGTTTCTAGACTGTGTCTGTGTTGGGACCATAAATTCTTTAGGTACCACTGTAGTTTTCTTATATGTAGTCTGGCAAATGGAACCAAGATTATGCATGATGCCATGAAGCCCAAGGCCTGCAGTACTTTTCTTGCTGTTAACTTGTTCAGTTTTGTTAGTGCCAAGAAGTAAAGAGGAAGTTCTTTTGTTTTTCTGTAGTCAGGAATGCCATTTGTTTTACTGTGTCCAATTCAGCAAGAATGGCCTTGTTTGGGATGGTATCAGCCTTGACTTTTGTAAATTGACTGTGTATCCCAGTGCTTGTAGCAAGTAAATGACCCTTTGTAAATCTGTTGTCAGCTTGCTTTTGTTGTCCCCTTGTAGCAGGCAGTCGTCCAGGTATGGGTAAATTTGAATTCCCTGTAGTCTGCAATGGGCGATTACTGATGCCAGGCATTTTGTGAATACTCTGGGCTCAGTAGATAAGCCAAAGGGCAATGCTGAGAATTGATAGTGCTCTGATCCTGCAAGAAATCTGAGGTATCTTCTGCAAATTGGTCGAATGGGGACGTGCAGGTATGCCTCCTTGAGATCTAGTTTTACCAGCCAAGACTCCTTGCCCAGCATGGGAGGAAGCTGCTGTAGGGTCAGCATTTTGAATTTTGGGACAATGATGTATGTATTTAAGGTGGACAGGTCTAGAATTGGTCTCCAACTTTTTTCCTTTCTTGGAACTAGGAATAGTCTGGAATAGAACCCCTTTCCTTGCTCTGCTGTTGGCACTCTTTCCACAGCTCTCATGTTTGCTAACTCCATTATCTGGCGTAGAGCCTCTGTTTTTTGATTTGGAGGTAGATTTGGCATTCCTCTTTTGACTGGTAAAGTGTGGAAGTGAAACCGTAACCTTGATCTATGGTTTGTAAAATCCACTTGTCTTTTGTTATGCAGTGCCAGTTCCTTGAAAATAAGGTTAACTTTCCGCCTAGAGGAGCTGCTATTTGTTCCCTGGTAGGCAGATTTAGGGTTAAGTCACTGTGGTTGTGCTGATGTAGTGGCAGTGGCTGTGTCTGTGCCTCTGTTGTTACCTTGCCACTGTCGTCCTCTGTAGGCACCTCCTCTGGATTGGTTTCTGCCTCTGGAACGTCTATTCCTGCCCCTTTGAAATTTTGTGGAGTCAGGAAAGGACCAATTTTGGCAGGCCAGTTCCTGCTAAACCTTGGGGTTGAACCTGCAAGAAATCTTTAACAGTTTGAACAGATTTTGCCTTTTCTTCCATTTTCTTCATAACCTGCTGGGCAGGTGTACCAAACAAACTTGTCTTGTCCATAGGAGCATCTAGCAGCTTAGCTTTAACATGATCCGGTAAAGCTTGTTCCTTTAGCCATGCATGCCTTCTTATCACTGTGCCTGTCATGGCTGATCTAAACGAAGCCTCCAGTGCATCATAGCCACATTTTAAGGAATGGTTGCTAACCTGTTGTATGTTATTTACCATCTGTAATACATATTTCTTATCAAGAGATTCATCAGTGGTTAGTTTTTTAGTTAACTGATCAAGCATAAACTCTTGGCATTGTATCATGTGAAACTGACAGTTTAAAGCTCTAGCTGAGAGAGTAGCTGAAGTGTAGACCTTTTTACCCCATCTGTCTAATGACCTTGCTTCCCTTTCAGAAGGAGTAGGGTTTTAGCTATGGTGTGACGCTACTGCCTTGGGACCCTGGGATATAGTTTCTGGGTCTGCAAGTGGGGCCTTGTAAAGGTGGTGATGAGTATCTGGCACCCTGTAAAATCTGTCTGGTTTGGCAGGGGCTGGGGGTAAAGAATCTGGAGCCGGAGCAAACATCATTGAAAGCATCATCCACCACAGAGAACAGGAGGAATAGCTAAGGGCCTGTGCTGTGGGAGGTGCAGAAAGGTCCTAAGTCTTTTTCTGGAGTCTGAAAAATCCTGTTGCTGCCATTGGAACTGTTCTCGCATGGCATGCAAGGTTTCCCAAAGGAGAATTCTTCTGGTGGGGAAGCAGCTGGAATGGATTCTTCAGCATCAGAATCTTCAAAATTGGAGAAGGGAGCCTCTGGCTGGTCAGTTATGTCTGATTCATCAGCAGATTCATCAGAGGACACTGGCTCAGGGGGCTCTGCCCTAGGTCTCTTCTCTGGGGCTGAGAGGCCCTATCTGGGTGAGATTGAGATCCTCTGATTAAAGAAATTAAATCTTCTGCCAAAGTAAGCATTTGGGAACTAGAAGAGGGCCTGGATGTGGGGGTTTAACAGGCACTGTTTTAGTAGTCTTGGCTGCTTTAGCCCTGGCGAAGGCCTTAATGGACATGGCTGCTGGAGGCCTAGCAGCACCACGTGCTAGGGTAGAGACATCCAAGGGATGGTGTCTGATAAGTCAACCACCGTAGTGGGTAAAATTTCTGAGGTCGATTCAAGAGTTGTAGCAGGGGCCTCAGTTGTAGGAATAGGTTCAGCTGTACTTAGATCAGTTTTCGGTTTCCGAAACAGAGACACTCGCGTTTGTAACCATGGTTTCGCCGAAACCGCGGACCGCAAGTGTCGGTCTTTATCTTTGCGTTTTTAGACTGGGTAGTCGGAGGATCCGGCGGCATAATGTCGCAAAATCAGAACCGAAAAACTGTTCTGCAAACTCCGACCGGCGCCTGAGCGTTTCGGTTGAAAGAAGCACAGGCCGAACAGGCTGCTACGTGGGCTGGGCCTAAACAAGGCAAACAGTAAGAGTGGAAATCTTTATGAGGTATTTGTTTCCCACAGGTTAAACAATTGTTAACTTTTTCTGACATCGGCTGAGGCAAGAAAGAGTCCCAACGGGTACTTAGCTTTAGAAGTCTTAGTAGTATTCGTAGAAGTAATCTCTGGATCCGACCGACCGGCACTTGCGAACAGCTTCTGCTTGGCGCCACGGCAAGAAAGACGGAGGAAAATGGCGTCGGCTGATGCTTTTATACCAAGACCAACAGAGATGGCCGGGTGGAGTGCGACATCAGCGAAGCGGACCCGGACTTTGGAATCCGGCCGACTGAAGGGCTGCCTGACGACAGGACAACCCAGTTGTTATGACTGCAGATGCATCCATGAAGGACATCTTGCTCTGGATTTGGAAAAGGCAGGCAGGTGGTAATGCTTTGTGAAGATGTGAACAGAACTCCAGGCAGCAGCTTCCAGAATGTCCCTGGTAGGGACTCCGATGAGGAATGCTGTAGAGGTTGAAGTTGCCCTACTGGATTGTGTTCTGCCCCCTGAGGGGTTGGTTTCCCATGGTGATTGTAACAGAAATGGATACAGTGTGCTATCCATTTGGAAATGGTTTGTTTTGATATGGCCTTTTCCTCTGCCCTTGGTGCAAAGCTGATTAGTAACTGGTCAGATTTCCTGAAGGGCTTAGTCCTATCAAGGTAGAATCTGAGCTGTCTGTGCACATTTAAAGAGTGCAGGATCCTTTCCACTGTATTTTGAAGATTAGGGAAGAAGTTCGGTAAATGGATAGACTGGTTGAGAGCTACACTGGACACCACTTTAGGCAGGTCAGTCCCGAGTGAGACCTGGTTAACATGAAAAATAATGAAGGGTTCCACAGCCATAAGTGTTTGTAGATCAGGCACACTTCTAGCTGAAATGATGGCCAGAAGCAAGACTGTTTTCCAAGAGAGAAATTTTAACTCTGCTGATGCTGCAGGCTCAAAGGGGGTAGTGTGAGCTTTTCCAGTACAATGTTAAGGTCCCAAGCAGGACTGGGAGATCTCTTTGGTGGCCTTAAGTTGTTGGCCCCTATCAGGAACTGTTTGATGAGAGAGTGAGAGAAGATAAGTGGCTCAGTATTGTAATGTGCCGAGATGGCAGAGGCATGGATCTTAATGGAAGAGAAGGATAGGCCTCTCTGGAGTAGATCTGCTAGGTAATCCAGGATTAGAGGTAAGGAGGGCAGTGCTGTGTCCGCTCCTTTAGACTGAATCCAGGAACAATACATTTTCCACTCATCAGCATAGGATTTCCCTGTACTGTGACTTCTGGCTACAAGAATGAAGTCCAGCACCTGCTTGATTAGGATAGTCACTGGGGGAGAATTCAAGGAATAAGTCAGGCTGCAAGGTTCAGGGTTTGCAGATGCGGATGCAAGATCTGTCCCTCCTGCTGAGTGAAGAGGGTTGGGATCTGGGGTAGGTGCCATGGTGGCACCGGTGACAGGCTGCGCAGTAGTGGGTACCAGTGCTGGCGTGGCCAGTTTGGGGCAATCAGGATTGCCCTTGGTCTGTCCTGTCTTACCTTGAGTAATATTCTTGTAAGAAGAGGCAGAGGGGGAAATGCAAAGATTGAAAGATTTACCCACTGGAAGGATAGGGCACCCACATTCCAGGCCCTGCTGTGATGTGTCCTGGTGCAATATTTGCTGAGATGGTGGTTGTAGGGGGAGGCAAAAAGGTCCACCTCCAGGGTCCCCCATTTCTAGGTTAGAAGGCTAAAAGTGCTGGGGTTTAATTACCACTCGTGTGGGTCTAGGCGATTTCTGCTTGTCGTCTGCCAGAGAGTTTTGTTTACCTGGCAGGAATTGAGCCTGCAGATGAATATGCAAGGCCAAGGCCGTGTCCCACAGGATCATGGCTAGCCTGCAAAGTGGGTAAGAGTGGGTTCTCCCTGCTTGTTGATGTACCACATCACTCTGCTGTTGTCCGTTTTTATTAGCAGGGGTCCTGGTGAGAGTAGGGATCTGAAAGCTGTCAGAGCATGCTGAACAGCTAGCATCTCTTTTTGGTTATGTTACAGATGAATTTAACTTGGACTCCAGTGGCCCTAAATGCACTTGTCGTCCTTATGTGCCCCCCAGCCATAGTCTGATGCGTCTGTGGTTAGGGTCTGGGTGGCGTGGGGTTGTGTAAAGGGAAGTCCCTTGTTGTGGTTGCATGCTGCTGCCCACCAAAGAAACTCCGTCCTTAGACAAGGTATGATGGTTTCCAGGTCCTGAGAATGTTGGCACCAAAGACGTTTTAAGTACCACTGAAGTTTCCTCATATGCAGTTTGGCATTTGGAATTAGTAGAATGCAAGAGGACAATGAACCCTAGAGCCTGCAGGATTTTCCTTGCAGATAGCTGGGTTCTGGTGGCCATTTGAGTGAAGTAGCCTGTTAGATAGGCTTGTTTCTCTGGAGTAAGGAATGCCATCTGGGAAGCTGTGACCAAGCTTGCTCCCAGGAATGCAATCTTTTCACTGGGGACTAGTTTTGCTTTCTTTTCGTTTATGGTGTACCCTACGGAGGTTAGAAGGTTCTTTACAAATGTCAGGTGCTGGAACAGCTTTTCCTTACTGTCTGGCTGAATCAGGCAATCATCCAAGTAAGGGTATATTTGAATCTTTCTCTGTCTGCAATAGGCAATAGCTAGAGCCAGGCATTTTGTGAAGACTCTGAGAGCAGTGGATAAGCCAAAGGGAAGTGTAGAGAAAGCAGTTTTGTACCTACCATAAAAGTAGATGTTCGAGTGTTCACCCTGCTGCAGTCATCACACTTGGGTTATCCTGCCATCAGACGGTCCCACAGTCGGCCAGAATTCCAAAGTCTTGGTCCGGCATCGGTTGCTGTCGCTTCTTCCCTGATGTGAGTGCGCCAGGGGTATAGGTATATAAGAGGCATCCACAATAATATATATATATATATATATATATATATATATAGCTATATAAAACAAAATATATATATATATATATATATATATAGCTATATAAAAATAAAACAATACCTTCAGGCACAAGCAAATACACCACAGAGGTTGCATAGGATAGAGTGGTATAGATAAGTTCAGCTAGTTCAGAGGGGATGGAAGGAGGGTAACCTGGACTGCAGCAGGGTGAACACTCGAACATCTACATTAATGGTAGGTACAAAACTGTACTATGTTCATCGTGTTACCCTGCTGCAGTCATCACACTTGGGTTGAATCCCAAAACTAAGGATGGGTGGTGGAGTTAAACAGGGTTAGAAGAAGCTAGTAGGCCCTGCAAAACTGCAGTGGCAAAACCAGCTCTAGTCTTAGAATATAGAGGTAAGTGATAGTGTTTGGTGAAGGTGTGCACTGAACTCCAGGTTGCAGCTTCCAGAATATCCTTGGTTGGCACTCCCCTGAGAAAGGCTGCTGATGTAGCTGTAGCCCTGGTGGAGTGGGACCTAATGTTAGCAGGTACCAGTTTCCCATGATGCGTGTAGCAGAAACATATGCAATGCCCTATCCATTTAGAAATGGTCTGTTTTGAGATAGCTTTTCCTTGTGATCCTGCAGCATAGGCTACAAAGAGCTGGTCAGATTTTCTGAAAGCCTTAGTTTTATCCAAGTAGTAACATAACTGCCTGTGAATGTCCAAAGAGTGCAGGAGTCTTTCTCCTTTGTTCTGGGGATTTGTGAAAAAGGTGGGCAAATGAATGGTTTGGTTTAGGGCCACACTGGATACCACCTTTGGCATAAAGGAAGGGTTAGTTCGTAGAGATACTCTGTCTTGATGAAAAATGAGGAAAGGCTCCACTGCCATTAGTGCCTGTAGCTCTGAGACTCTTCTAGCTGAGGTTGTTGCTAGTAGCAGGGCAGTTTTCCATGAAAGAAATTTTAAATCAGCTGAAAAAGCTGGTTCAAAGGGCGGCAGTGTAATCTTTTCCAGAACAAAGTTGAGATCCCAAGTAGGTGTTGGTGCTCTCCTGAGTGGTCTTATGTTTTTAGCCCCTCTGAGATACTGTCTTAAGAGTGGATGTGAGAATAAAGGAGGATCCGTGTTGTAATGAGCTGAAATTGCTGAGGCGTGGATATTAATAGATGAAAAGGAAAGTCCTTTGGGCAACATCTCAGTTAAATGTTGTAGAATCTGGGGAATGTTTGGATCAAGGGATTGTGGCTTTAGCCTGGTTCCAGGCACAAAATCTTTTCCATTTGTCTGAATAGGTTTTCCTGGTGCTGGGCCTCCTGGCCTCCAGAATGACATCCATAACAGCTTTGGATAGAGGTGTTGGCTGGTTGTTTAGGTAATTTGCCATGCAGCCAGGTTTAAAGTCTTGAGCTGGCTGTGTAGAATCTGATTGTCTCGCTGGGTGAGCAGGTGAGGAATTTGTGGTAAAATCCAAGGTGGGCCATGTTCCTTAGAATTGGATACCAATTCTGGCGTGGCCAGTCTGGTGCAAAGAGTATCATTTGTGGCCTCTCTAATCTGACTTTCAGCAGTACCTTTGCTAGAAGAGGCAGTGGAGGAAAGGCATACACTGTTAATGTTTTCCAACTGAATGAGAGGGCATCCACTTTCCATGCTTGTGAATGGAATGTCCTTGTGCAAAATTTTTGAAGTTGGTAGTTTTGGGGGCTGGCAAACAGATCTATGTCTGGGCGTCCCCATTTTTGAGCTATCATTGCAAATACTTGTGGATCTAGTTTCCACTCGTGTGGATCCATGATGTTTCTGCTTAGGTCATCTGCCAATGTGTTTTTCTTTCCTGGCAGGAATTGTGCTTGTAATTGAACCTGGTAAGACAGTGCCGTGTTCCACAAGGTCATTGCTTGCCTGCATAGAGGGTAGGAATGTGTGCCTCCTTGCTTGTTTATGTACCACATTACTGTGGTATTGTCCATCTTTATTATTAGTTGTCCTGGGTGTAAGAGGTCCTTGAAAGCTGTTAGGGCATTCTGTACTCCTAGCATTTCTTTTTGATTGATATGCAGATGCCTTTGATCTGTAGTCCATTTGCCCTGAATGCACTGTCCTGCCATGTGTGCTCCCCAGGCATAGTCCGATGCATCTGTTGTCATAGTTTGCCTGGCTGTGGGTAAGGTGAAAGATTGACCCTTGTTGAGGTGACATGCCTGTGCCCACCATAGAACCTCCTGTTGAAGGCAGGGAAAGAGTGGTATCATTGTTTCCAAGCTCTGGCTGTGCTGAGTCCATACGCTTTTCAGGTATCATTGTAATTTCCTCATATGCAGTTTTGCAAATGGTATTAGTAGTATGCAAGATGCCATGAATCCCAAGGCCTGCAGAATTTTTCTTGCAGGGAGTTGGGTCTTTGTTGCCATTATTTTGAAATATTGAGTCAGCTGTTGTTGGCTTGTCTGGCATGAGATAAGCCATCTGGGCCGTTGTATTCAAGCTGGCATCCAGGAATATTATGTTTTGTGAGGGCACTAGTTTTGATTTCTTTTCGTTTACTGTGTACCCTAGGCTTAGAAGGTGTTTGACAAATGCCAGATGCTTTAAAAGTATATCCTTGCTTTCTGCTTGAATAAGGCAGTCATCCAGGTATGGGTATATTTGAATTCCTCTTTGTCTGCAGTATGCAATTACTGGTGCCAGACATTTTGTGAAGACCCTGGGTGCAGTAGATAAGCCAAAGGGCAGTGAAGAGAATTGATAATGCATTGAACCTGCAATGAAGCGGAGGTATCTTCTGCAATTTTGTCTGATAGGGACATGCAGGTATGCCTCCTTGAAGTCCAACGTTACTAGCCAAGCATTCTGCCCAGCATGGGAAGAAGCTGCTGTAGTGTTAGCATCTTGAATTTTGGTACTTGCAGATAGGTGTGCAGAATTGAAAGAACCAGAATGGGTCTCCATGCTTTGTCTTTTCTTGGGACTAGAAAGAGTCTTGAGTAAAATCCTTGTCCTTGCTCCTGTGTAGGTACCTGTTGAATGGCTCTCATGTCCATGAGAGCTGTAATTTGTTTTTGTGCCTCTGCCCATTGATTTTGTGGCAGGTTTGGCATTCCTTTTATCCTTTAAAGTCTGAAAGTGGAATCTGTATCCTTGTGAGAGAATGTTTAGGACCCATTTGTCTTTTGTGATAATGTGCCAGTTGTCTGCAAAAAATGCTAATTTTCCAACCAAGGGAGCTGCCAGGAGAGATTTGCTTGGTAGTTTGAGGATTGAGTCATCGTGTTTGTCTTCTGCTAGCTTGGGGCCTGTCTTCTCCTCCTTTCCGGGTAGCAGTACCCCATTGGCAGGGTTTGTAAGGGCCTTGTGACTGACCTCTGTCCCTTGGGCGTCTGTATTTGCCCCTCTGTGATCTGTCAGAAGCTGGAAAGGACCAGTTTTTTGTTGGCCAATTTCTGCTGAAACGAGGGGGTTGTGCCTGTAAAAAATCCTTGACCGTCTGCATAGACTTTGTCTTATCCTCCATTTTCTTTAAAACCTCTTCTGCTTTGACACCAAATAATACATCCTGCTGTAAAGGTGCATCCAATAATTTTGCTTTAACATGATCAGGTAGAATTTGTTCTTTTAACCAAGCATGTCTACGTATGACAGACCTAGTAACAGCTGCTCTGCAGGAAGCTTCCAATGAATCAAATCCACATTGTAAAGTATGTTTGCCCACCTGTTCAGCTGCATGCAACAGATCCTGCATTTCCTTGAATTCAGACTGTTCAGTATGTGTGCTCATTTTTTGTTTTAATTGAGACATTAGGAATTGCTGATATTTCAGCATGTGAAACTGACAATTTAATGCTCTCATAGCCAAAGTTGCTGAGGTGTATATTTTCTTTCCCCATCTATCTAGGGCTCTGGAATCCCTTTCAGAGGGCACAGGATTTTTAGCCATAGAAGCATTCGCCCCCTTGGGACCCTGGGAAATTGTTTCTGGGTTAGCCACAGGGCTTTTATAAAGGAATTTGTGTGAGTCAGGTACTCTGTAGTATCTGTCTGGTTTGGCTGGAGCAGGAGGTAGAGAGTTTGGATTTTGACTAGACTCCAAGTAAACATCATCCACAATATCTAAAACTGGAGGGATAGCAAGTGGTCTGTGCTGGGGTAGTAAAAGGAACTCTCGGGAGTCTTTTCTTAGAATCAGGAGTAGTCCTGGCCTTCCCAGTGCAAATGTTCCCTCATGGTATGTAAAGTTTCCCCAAAGGAGTAGTCTTCAGGGGGAGATGCTGAGGGAATAGAGTCTTCAGCATCAGAGTCTTCATAAGGGAGAAAAGTGTAATCCTGTTCCTCAGAAGAATCTGAGGAAATTGAAACCTGGTCAGAGGAAGCATAATCCTCCTCTTGTCTTGGTCTTTTATCTGGAGGGGGATGGGAACCCCTGATTAGGGTTATCAAATCTTCAGCCATCTTAAGCATCTGTTTCTTGGGCATGGGGCCTTGAACTGTAGACTGATGTACAGTCTTTTTTAGTTTTAAAGGAGTTTTAAGCTTAGCATAAGATTTAATGGTGAGTGTAGTCGGTCTGAAGACACCTTCTGCAACCAAAGGTGTTTCCACTGCACCGGGGTCTCCTTCGGCTCTGGTGTCGGAAGGACCTAATGAAGATGGCTGCGTCGGCCTAGTAGACTCTTCTTGAGAATCCGCAGCTGTCTGGGGTTCCAATTCTGCGGTCGTCAGGTACTGCGTAGGCGCCTCACTGAAAATCGGAGAACCGGCGGCAGGCCCAGCAGAGGCCTCTGAGTCTGGCTTGTTCCTAGGCTGCCTGCCCTTATCCTTGCGTTTTTTATGCATGCCGGTCGTCGGCTGGTCCGACGGCATGATATAATTAAATTTCCTACCAAAGTAATGGTGTGCGTCAAAACGGCGTTTGATAGTTTGTTTATTAAACCTAGCACAAAACCGACAACCTGTGACGTCGTGGTCTGGGCCTAGGCAAGGAATACAATAAGAATGGAAGTCCTTATGAGGTATTTGCTTCCCACAAGAAATGCAATTGTTAACTTTTTTGACATCGGACTGAGGCAAGAGAAGGTTCCCCAACGGGGTACTTAGCTTTATTGAAGACTTCGGACTGAAATTCAAATCGAAAATCTCAGGTGTCGGCCGACCGGCACTTGCGAACTGCTTCTGCTTCGGGCACTGCGCAGCAGGAAAGACTGAAGAAAATGGCGTTGGATGCCTCTTATATACACCTGGCGCACTGACGTCAGGGAAGAAGCGACAGCAACTAATGACGCCGGACCAAGACTTTGGAATTCGGGCCGACTGCGGGACCGCCTGATGGCAGGATAACCCAAGTGTGATGACTGCAGCAGGGTAACACGATGAACATCTGATAATGCATAGATCCTGCCCTGAAATGTAGATATTTCCTCCTGCATGTGTCCCTGAAAGGGATGTGCAGATAGGCTTCTTTAAGATCTAGCATGCTAACCAGGCATCTTTGGACAGCACAGGAAGAAGCTGCTGAAGGGTGAGCATTTTGAATTTTGGTACCACCAGGACAGTGTTTAGAATGGAAAGATCTAGGATTGGGCGCCAAGTGTCCTCTTTTCTGGGTACCAGGAAAAGTCTGGAATAAAACCCTTGACCTATCTGTTCTGCAGGAACAGGTTGAATTGCCTTTATGGAGAGCAGGGATTGAACTTGGTTTTGTGCCACTGCCGACTGGTTTGGAGGAAGGTCTGGGAACCCTTTAGGGGTTGGCAGTGTGTGGAAGTAAAATTTGTATCCCTGGGATACAATGTTGAGGACCCATCGGTCTTTAGTGCTGGTGGTCCAGTTTTTTGCATGGTGGGCAAGTTTTCCTCCTAGGGGCACTAGCAACTGGGGAGAGGTGAGGAGTGGAATTGTGAAGTCATTGTGAATTCTTTCCGTAAGGGGCAGTGGCTTAGCACTCCCTGTTTTAGAAGTGGAGGGACTCCATTGTTTAGATCTCTGCATGCCCTGAGACTGTAATCTGGGGCGTCTGTTTCCCCTAGGTCTAGTCTGAGATGGCCTTGAGAGGGTTGGAAAGGACCAATGTTTCAAGGGGCAATGCCTACTGAATCTTGGAGGCTGCACTTGCAAAAAATCTGACTGTCTGCATAGACTTAGCTTTTTCTTCCATCTTTTTAGAACAACTTCTGCTTTGGAGCCAAACAGATTGTACTTGTTCAAAGGAGCGTCCAGTAATTTTGATTTGACATGGTCTGGCAAGGTCTGCTCCTTAAGCCAAGCATGCCTTCTAAGTAGAGAACCAGTGACAGCTGCCCTGCAAGATGTTTCTAGGGCGTCAAACCCACATTGCAAGGTATGCTTGCTGACTTGGCTTGCAGAATGCATAAGCTCCTGTAATTCTTTATTTTCTGCACAGTCAGGAAAGGTAGATAATTTTTACTTAAGTTCTATAATATCTGATCTGGATCTGATGAAGTCTTGTCTTTCAAGACAAAAGCGCTCATTTTGTTCAAGAATAAATTATTTGGCTACCACCAGTGGAATTGGACTTCTGTTTGTGACTTTTTTGAGTTAATATCATTATTTTACAACTATTTCTAAGTTCCATAAAATGTTGCTGGTACTTCAGCATGTGAAACTGGCAATTCAATGCCCTAATGGCGAGAGTTGCAGAGGTATACACTTTTTTACCCCATCTATCTAAAGCCTGGGAATCCCTGTCTGAAGGGGTGGGATTCTTAGCTGTAGTTGCTTTCATACCTTTAGACCCTTGGGAAATGACCTCTGGGTCAGCAGTAGGATTTTTGAAAATAAATATGAGAGAGTCAAGGACTCAGTAGTACCTGTCTGTTTTCCTTCAAGCAGGAGGTAACGTATCAGGAGTTGGACTGGATTCCATAAAGACAACTGCAACATCCAGAACAGGAGGGATAGCTAAAGGTCTATGTTGTGGAAAATCTAAAAATTCTCTGAGTCTCTTTTTGGACTGAGGGTAATCCTTACATTCCCAGGGGAAATGCTCTCTTAAAGTATGTAGGGTTTTACCAAAAGAAAAACCCTCTGGAGGGGAAGAAGAGGGAATGGATTCCTCTGCATCTGAATCCTCATAAGCAGAAAAAGGCATGTCTTCATATTCAGAAACCTCAGAGTCGGACTCTTAGTCAGTTAAAGCTGCTGGGGACAGGTCTCATTTTCTCTTAGCAGAGGAAGGCTGGCTTCCCTTAATCAGCATGACCAGGTCTTCTGCCATTTTAACCATTTGAGATTGTGGCAAGGAAGCAGGTGCTTCAGTTTGTGTCGGTTTTTTAGGCGTAGCTCGTACTCTTGGCCTTAGAAACTTGGTAGTTATAGACAGAACTGAAGATGCAAAAGAAATCGTCTGTTTGTGTCGAATATCTGTAATGCGAAGAAAGTACAGTTATGTTCACTTACCATAAATGCAGATGTTCTAGTGCATTCACTGCTGCAGTCATCACACTTGGGTTACCTCCCTGCAGGTAGCCCTCAGTCAGCCCGAATACAAGAGTCTTAGGATTTCTACGTAGGATGCTGTTGCCTCTTCCATGACATCAGGGGTATAAAACATGCAGCCGACGCCATTACAGGTTTATAGGTTCTTAGGTAGGTACTAGCCTACCTGCCCGAAGGCATTTATAAGCCTAGCCTTAATGTATCGACTTTCGCCGCCCCCTTAGACTAGTTCCCTGTGCCTCTGTCCAGCAGAGCCATTGAAGTGAGTTTTTCTTGCCCCAGATGCCAGGAGCCCCCAAAATAGGGAGCAATTACACGGTGTGCAACACCTCCAGCAAAAAGAAAATACCATTGCCATAAGATATAGCCAAAAAGAGGATAGGCAGAAAGCAGAGAACAGTCGGGGCTGGAGGGAGGGTAACCAGGACTGCAACAGTGAATACACTCGAACATCTACATTTATGGTAAGTGTACACAACTGTACTATGTTCTTCGTGTTTCACTGTTGCAGTCATCACACCTGGGTTGATTCCCAAAGCTAAGGAAGGGTGGAGGCAGTCAAGAAGCATTAGGGCTGGATAGCAGGCCTTGTAAGACTGCTGCAGCAAATCCAGCTCTGGATTTAGAAAAGACAGATAAGTGGTAATGCTTGGTGAAGGTGTGTAAAGAACTCCAGGTTGCAGCTTCCAGGATGTCTCTGGTAGGGACTCCCCTAAGAAATGCTGTAGAGGTTGATGTAGCCCTAGTGGAATGAGTTCTGATCCCCTGTGGGGTAGACTGTCCATGGTGTTTGTAGCAGAAATGGATGCAGTGTGCTATCCATTTGGAAATGGTTGGTTTGAAATGGCCTTGCCCTCTGCCCCTGTAGCAAAGCTGACTAGCAGCTGGTCAGATTTTCTGAAAGGCTTGGTCCTCTCAAGGCAGAACCTGAGCTGCCTGTGCACGTCCAAGTAGTGCAGGATCCTTTCCCCTTTATTCTGAGAATTAGGGAAACACGTTGGTAAATGGATGGATTGGTTTAAAGCCACACTGGATAGCACCTTGGGCATACATGATGGGTTAAGTCCTGAGGGAAACCCTGTCAACATGGAAAATAATGAAGGGTTCCACAGCCATTAGTGCCTGTAACTCAGACACTCTTCTTGCTGAAGTGATGGCTAGAAGTAAAGCTGTTTTCCGAGAGAGGAATTTTAACTCTGCTGTAGCAGCAGGCTCAAAAGGGGGAAGCGTGAGCTTCTCTAGTACAAAGTTAAGGTCCCAGGCAAGGGTGGGAGCTCTCCTTGGGGATATTAAATTGTTAGCTCCTCTCAGGAACTGTTTGATCAGAGGGTGAGAAGAGAGAGGTGGCTCAGTATTGTAATGAGCTGAGATGACAGAGTCATGAATCTTAACTGATGACAAGGATAGGCCTTTGTGGAGCAGCTCTGCTAGGTAATCTAGTATTTGAGGTAAGGTGGGCATGGCTGTGTCCCATCCTTGAGACTGGCTCCAAGAACAGTATCTTTTGCAATTTTCTGAATAGGCCTCAAGGATGACGTCCAGTACCTGTTTGCTGAGGGTTGGTGGTGGAGTATTCAGGGAATAAGCCAGGCTGCAAGGTTCAAGGTTTTGCAGCTGAGGATGCAAAATTTGTCCCTCCTGCTGGGACAGCAGGGAGGGGGTCTGATGTAGACGTCAGGGGGCACTGCTGTCAGACTGCGTAGGAGAGGGTAACCGTGCTGGCGTGGCCAGTCTGGGGAAATAAAGATTGTCCTTGATCTGTCCTGTTTGATCTTGAGTAGTACTTTTGAGAGGAGGGGCAGAGAGGGAAGGCATAAATTGAGAGGTTTTCCCATGTAAAAGATACGGCATCCACTTTCCATGCTTGGCTGTGAGGATTTCTGCTGCAAAATTTGCTCAATTGATGGTTTTGGGGGGAGGCAAAGAGGTTCACCTCTGGTGTCCCCCACCTGTAGATTAGAAGTATGAACGAGTTGGGTTCCAGTTTCCACTCGTGTGGGTCCAGTAGATTTCTGCTTAAGTCGTCTTCCAGTGATTTTTGTTTGCCTGGCAGGAATTGAGCTTGCAGGTGCACTTGGTTGCTCAAGGCTGTGTTCCACAGGGCCATGGCTAACCTGCAGAGCGGGTAGGAATGAGTACGGAGTCTTGGGATTTCAGTGTCGGATGCTGTCATGTTTTCCATGACGTCGGGGGTATAAAACATGCAGCAGACGCCATTACATCACTTTTTCTTGCCCCAGATATCAGGTGCCCCCACAATAGGAAACAATTATATGGTGTGTAACACCCCCATCCAAAAGCAAATACACACAGTATAAGATATGCCAAACCAAAAGGATAGGAGAAAGCAAAGGCGATCAGGGGGCTGGAGGGAGGGTAACCAGGACTGCAACAGTGAATAACCTCTAACACCTACATTTATGGTAAGTGTACACAACTGTACTATGTTCTTTGTGTTTCACTGTTGCAGTTATCACATTTGGGTTGATTCACAAAGCTAAGGAAGGGTGGACGTAGATTAAGAAGCATTAGGGCTGGCAAACAGGTACTGTAAGACTGCTGTGGCAAATCCAGCTCTGGATTTAGAGAAGATAGGCAAGTGGTAATGCTTGGTGAAAGTATGTACAGAGCTCCAGGTTGCAGCTTCCAGGATGTCCCTGGAAGGGACTCCTCTGAGAAATGCAGTAGAGGTAGATGCAGCTCTAGTGGAATGTGTTCTTATCCCCTGTGGGGTAAGTTTGCCATGGTGCTTGTAGCAGAAATTGATGCAGTGTGCTATTAATTTGGAAATGGTTTGCTATGAAATGGCCTTCCCCTCTGCAGCAAAGCTGACTAAGCAGCTGGTCAGATTTTCTGAAAGGCTAAGTCCGCTATCTAAGTTGTCTGTGCACGTCCAGAGAATGCAGTATCCTTTCCCCCTTATTCTGAGGATGAGGGAAAAAAGTAGTTAAATTAATGGACTGGTTTAAGGTCACACTGGACACCACCTTGGGAATAAAAGATGGGTTAGTCCTGAGAGAAACCCTGTCCGCATGGAAGATAATGAAGGGTTCCACTGCCATAAGGGCCTGCAGTTCAGACCCTCTTCTTGCTGAAGTGATGGCTAAAAGTAAAGCTGTTTTCCAAGAGAGGAATTTCAACTCTGCTGTAGCAGCCAGTTCAAAACGGGGAAGAGCAAGTTTTTCCAATACAAAGTTAAGGTCCCAGGTAGAAGTGGGAGCTCTCCTGGGGGGGGGGGGGGTCTTAAATTTTTGGCCCCTCTAAGGAACTGTTTTACTAGAGGATGAGAGAAGAGGGTGGTTCAGTATTATAATGAGCTGAGATGGCTGAGACATGAATCTTAATTGAAGAGAAGGATAGGCCCTTGTAGAGCATTTCTGTTAAGTAATCTAATATATGGGGTAAGCTGGGCACCGTTGTGCCCATCCCCTGAGAATGGCTCCAAGAACAGTATCTTTTCCACTTTTCTGAGTAGGATTTTCTAGTACTAGGCCTCCTTGCCTCAATAATGACATCCAGCTCCTGCTTATTGAGGGTTGCTAGAGGTGAGCTCAAGGGATTAGCCAGACTGCAAAGTTAAGGGTTTGAAGCTGAGGGTGCAGAATCTGGCCCACCTGCTGGGACAGCAGGGAAGGGGTCTGAGGTAGGTGCCATGGTTGTAGCATTGTCAGACTGCGCAAAAGAGGGTACCAGTACTGGCGTGACCAGTCTGGTGCAATAAGGATTGGCCTTGGCTTGTCCTGTTTGATCTTTAGTAGAACCTTCGAGAGGAGAGGCAGAGGAGGAATGGCATAGACTGAGAGGCTTTCCCAGGTAAAGGACAGGGTATCCACTTTCCAAGCTTGACAGTGGGGAGTTCTGGTGCAGTATTTGTTCAATTGGTAGTTCTGAGGGGAGGCAAACATGTCTACCTTCGGAGTGTCCCATTTGTTCCTCAAGAGCTTGAATATCTCGGGGTGCAGTTTCCATTTGTGTGGGTCCATGAGATTTCTGCTTAAGTCATCTACCAGTGAATTTAGTTTGCCTGGCAGAAATTGAGCTTTTAGGTGCACTTAGTTGCTCAAGGCTGTGTTCCACAGAGCCATGGCTAGTCTGCAGAGTGGGTAGGAATGGGTTCTCCCCTGCTTATGTACTACATAACTGTGGTGTTGTCTGTCTTTACAAATCGTTATCCTGGAAGAATAAAGTCTTTCAAGGCTGTCAGAGCATTATGTACAGCTAACATTTCTTTTTGACTGATATGCAGGTCCATCTGCTTTGGGTTCCATTTGCCCTGAATGTACTGCCCTGCCATGTGAGCCCCCCCCCCCCATACATAGTCTGATGCGTCTGTTGTTAGGGTTTGAGTGGCAGGGGGTAGAGTGAAAGGGAGCCCCTTGTTGTGGTTTCAGGCCTCTGCCCACCAAAGGACCTCTACCCTTAGACAAAGGATAATAGGAATTATTGTTTCCAGGTCCTGAGAATGTTGACACCATATACTTTTTAGATACCATTGAAGCTTCCTCATATGCAGTCTTGCATATGGAATTAACAGAATGCAAGAGGCCATGAACCACAGAGCTTGCAGTACTTTCCTTGTAGACAGCTGGGTTTTTGTGATCAGTAGGTTGAAGTAAGTTGTCAAATAAATTTATTTCTCTGGAGTGAGGAATGCCATCTGGGAAGTTATGTTCAAGCTTGGTCCCAGGAATACAATCTGTTGGCAGAGTACTAGGTGTGATTTTTGCTCGTTGATGGTGTACCCCAGTGAAGTTAGAAGTCTCTTTACAAATGCCAGGTGCTGTAACAGAAAGTCCTGACTTACTGCCTAAAACAGGCAATCGTCAAGTATGAGTAAATCTGAATATTTCTCTGCCTGCAAAATTAATTGGCTGGAGCTAGGCACTCTGTGAATACCCTGTGCGCAGTAGATAAGCAAAAGGGAAGTGCAGAGAATTAATAGTGCATGGAGCCTGCCCTGAAGCGTAGGTCTTTCTAGCAAGATTCCCTGATTGGGATGTGCAGGTAAGCTACTTTTAAATTTAGGGTTGCCAGCCAGGCATGCTTGGCTAGCATAGGAAGCAGCTGTTGGAGAGTTTGCATTTTGAATTTTGGAACCATCAGAAAGGTACTGAGAATTGACAGATCCATGCTAGGACGCCAGGAGTTTTCTTTTCTGGGAACCAGGAATAGTCTTGAATGAAAGCCTTGTCCCCTTTGTTCTGCTGGGACAGGATGAATAGCCTTGATGCTGAGGAGAGAGAGCACTTGTTTTTGGGCCTCCGCCCACTGGTTTGGGGGGAGGTCTGGCCATCCGCTTAGGGTTGGGTTGGGAGTCAGTGGAAGTGGAATCTGTATCCTAGGGAAACTATGTTTAAAACCCATTTGTCTTGGGTAATGTATTCCAAGTTTTCTGCATGCAGGGCAAATTTTCCTCATAAAGGTGCAAGTAGTTGGGCAAGGCTTGGAGGAGTTAAGGATAAGTCATTCTGCAATTTTACCATAGGAGGGTAGCTTAGTACTCCCTGCTTTGGACGTGGGAGCACCCCACTGCGTAGATCTGTGCATAACCTAAGACTGAAGTCTTGGTGGTCTACTACCCCTGGGTTTGGACTGAGAAGGCCTGGAAGGGACTGGAAAGGACCGGTTCTTTGAAGGCCAATGCCTACTGAATCTAGGTGGTTGCAGTCGTAAGAAATTTTTAACAGTTTGCATGGATTTAGCTTTTTCCTCCATTCGTTTGAGGACTTCTGCTTTATTGCCAAAAAGGCACTCTTGGTTTAAGGGTGCATCCAGTAATTTTGCTTTTACATGATCTGGCAAGTTTCGTTCTTTAATCCAGGCATGCCTTCTAAGTACAGATCCAGTGACAGCAGCACTGCAAGATGCTTCTAAAGCATCAAAACCACACTGCAAAGTATGTTTACTAACTTGGTCAGCAGAATGCATTAACTCTTGTAAATCTTTGTGTTCTGCACAGTCAGGAATCAACATCATTTTCTGTTTAATTAGCCCCATAATATGCTGCTGATACTTTAACATATGAAACTAGCAATTTAAAGCCCTAATAGCCAGAGTAGCAGAGTACCTGTCAGGTTTCCTGGGAGCTGGAGGCAAAGTATCCGGGGGTAAGGCTGTATATCAAGAAATCATCTACAATCTCCAGAACAGGAGGGATAACTAGAAGCCTGTGCTGAGGGAGGTTTAAAAATTCCCTAAATCTATTTTTGGACTGAGAATAATTGTGGCTTTCCCAGCGGAAATGCTCCCAGCCATTCTAATCCTTTGTTTTTGAGGCATGTGGCCTGAGAATGCATTTTGGTAGTCTGTTTTCTAGGCGTAGTGCGAACTTTAGGCCTGAGGAATTCGGTATTTTTGGCTTGTAACAAAGTCGTCGGTTTAATATGAAAATCAGTAGGTCTGAATACACCCTCAGAAGCAGATGCCTGCACAGCGGCTCCGGACCCATCCAAGATAGAGACATCAGCAGGTTCCACAGTCGAAGAAGCATCCCGCGGCATACCGGACTCCGAACAGGTCTCAGTAGAGGCCTGCAAATCTGTAGAAGCGGGTATCATGGGCTGCGAAAAGTACAGTTTTGTACCTATCATAAATGTAGATGTCCGAACAGGATAGCATCTGCAGTCATAACAAATGGGTTGTCCTGTCGCCAGGCAGCCCTTCGGTCGGCCGGATTCCAAAGTCTGGGTCCGGCTTCGGCTGATGTCGCACTTCACCCGACGTCATCTCTGCTGGTCTTCGGGTATAAAGGCATCAGCCGATGCCATTTTCCTCAGTGTTTCTTGCCCCAGATGCCAGTTGCCCTCTAGGAAAGCTAAATTTTGGATAAATGCCAATGTTTCCAAAATAGTAGAAGGCAAACACAAAAATAAGCATGTATGTACATATATACAAACAAATACACCATAAGAGACTCCCCCCCAGCTAGCTATTAGGAGGGTAAATACCCTAGGAGTACCACAGAGGGGAAGGAGGGTGGATAATCCTGACTGCAGATGCTATCCTGTTCGGACATCTACATTTATGGTAGGTACAAAACTGTACTATGTCCTTCAAGGATGCATCTGCAGTCATAACAAATGGGTAGAATACCATAGCCAAACTAGGGAGGAGGAAGAAGAATTATGGTGTAGTTAGGATCCCTTGCAATACAGCAGTGGCAAACCCTGCTCGGGATCTAGAGTATAGAGGTAAATTATAATGCTTGGCAAATGAATGCACGGAGGTCCAAGTAGCCGCCTCAATAATGTCCTTGGTTGCCACTCCTCGTAAGAAAGCTGTGGTAGTGGCTGTAGCCCTTGTAGAATGAGGTCTTATGTTCTGTGGAACTGGTTTTCCATGGTAGGAGTAACAGAATCTTATGCAATTTCCTATCCATTTGGAGATTGTCTGTTTGGAAATTGCTTTTCCTTCCCTTTCTGTTGCATAGGCTACTAAAAGCTGGTCAGTTTTTCTGTTACTTTTGGTTCTGTCCAGGTAGTAGCGTAACTGTCTATGTACATCCAAGGTATGCAGCAGCCTTTCCCCTGTTCTGTGGATTGGGAAAGAAGGTAGGTAGGTGGATTGCCTGGTTTAAAGACACTCTGGATACCACCTTAGGCATAAATGTAGGATTAGTTCTCATGGACACTCTATCTTGATGAAAGATTAGGAAGGG
The DNA here is from genome assembly GCF_019279795.1 of Protopterus annectens. NCBI lineage: Eukaryota > Metazoa > Chordata > Ceratodontiformes > Protopteridae > Protopterus > Protopterus annectens. The sequence goes on along the minus strand of NC_056734.1, from coordinate 436,315,440 downwards.
TTGTACTGCCATTAAGGCCTGTAGTTCCGAAACCCTCCTTGCTGAAGTAATTGCCAGTAGGAAAGCAGTTTTCCATGATAGGTGTTGAAGATCTGCTGTTGCTGCTGGTTCAAATGGAGGGAGTGTCAATTTTTCTAGCACAAAGTTCAAGTCCCATGCTGGTAATGGTGGTTTCCTAGGAGGTTTTACATTCTTGATCCCTCTGAGGAATTGCCTGAGTAGGGGATGCGAAAAGACAGGTGGATCGAAGCTGTATTCTGCGGAAATAGCTGATGCATGTATCTTGATGGAGGAATAGGACAGGCCCGTCTGTAGAAGCTCTGCCAAGTACTCCAGGATGTTAGCAATATCTATGTTCGACCCATCTTTTCCTCTTTCAGTGCTCCAAATGACAAACCTTTTCCATTTTCCTGCATAGTTCCTTCTTGTTGAAGGTCTGCGGGTTTCAAGGATAATGTCTTTAACCCTTTGGGATAAGTCTGGGTTAGTTGCTGTTATGTGATGTTCCAGGCAGTCAGCTGCAAGGTTTTTAGGTTTGGGTGCATGATGTTGTAGTTGTTCTGAGTTAATATCAAAGGCATCAGGGGTATTGACCACATTCTCCCCTGAGACATGCTCCTCAGCAAAGGATACCAGTGTTGTCTTGGCCAATTCGGAGCTATCAGAATTATCCTTGGACGTTCCTCTTTGATTTTCAGTAGTACCTTGTGCATCAAAGGAAGAGGTGGAAATGCATATGCTGTCAGGCCTTTCCAACTGAAGGATAGAGAGTCCACCTTCCATGCAAGTGGGTGGCATGTCCTTGTGCAGAATTTTTTGAGCTGGTGATTGAGTGGGGATGCGAATAGGTCTATTTGTGGCATTCCCCATTTCTTTGTGATGGCCTTGAAGATGTCCGGGTGTAGCATCCATTCGTGAGCATCCAAGGTGGTTCTGCTTAACATGTCTGCTAGGGTGTTTTCTTTTCCGGCACAAATATTGCCTGTAACTGGATGTTGTAGCTCAGAGCCATATTCCAAAGGTCCAGAGTCATTCTGCATAGGGGGTATGAATGAGTGCCTCCCTGTTTGTTGATGTACCACATGACTGTGGTGTTGTCTGTCCTTATCATTAAATGGCCGTCTTTGAGGAATGGTCTGAATTTCTGGATTGCTAGTTTTACTGCCAGCATTTCTTTTTGGTTTATGTGCAGGTGCAGCTGGTCTGGAGTCCACAATCCTTGTATGCACTTGTCCAACATGTGCCCCAGCCTAGGTCTGAGGCGTCCGTTGTGATGGTTTGGTTTGCTTGAAAGTTGTGGAAGGGCAAGCCTGGGTTTGACTGGCATGCTTGAGCCCACCATAGGAACTCTTGTTTCAGGCATGGGATTAGTGGGATTTCGGTTTCTAAGCTGTGCCTGTGTTGAGACCATAAATTCTTTAGGTACCACTGTAGCTTTCTCATATGCAGTCTGGCATGGGGACCAGGATTATGCATGATGCCATGAAGCCCAAGGCCTGCAGTACTTTTCTTGCTGTTAGTTTGTTCTGCTTTGTTAATGCCAAGAAGTAAAGAGGAGTTGTTCTTGTTTTCTGCAGTTAGGAATGCCATTTGTTTTACTGTGTCCAATTCCGCCCCCAAGAATGTTCTTGTCTGGGATGGTATCAGTCTTGACTTTTTAAATTGACTGTGTATCCCAGGGCTTGCAGTAAGCAAATGACTCTTTGTAAATCTGTTGTCAGCTTGCTTTTGTTGTCCGCTTGTAACAGGCAGTCGTCCAGGTATGGATAAATTTGGATTCCCTGTAGCCTGCAATGAGCGATTACTGATGCCAGGCATTTTGTGAATACTCTGGGCAGTAGATAAGCCAAAGGGCAATGCTGAGAATTGATAATGCTCTGATCCTGCAAGAAATCTGAGGTATCTTCTGCAATTTGGTCGTATGGGGACGTGCAGGTATGCCTCCTTGAGATCTAGAGTTACCAGCCAACACTCCTTGCCCAGCATGGGAAGAAGTTGCTGTAGGGTCAGTATTTTGAATTTTGGGACAATGATGTATGTGTTTAAGACGGACAGGTCGAGAATAGGTCTCCAACTTTTCTCTTTTCTTGGTACTAGGAAGAGTCTGGAGTAGAATCCTTTGCCCTGTTGTGTTATTGGTACTCTTTCCACAGCTCTCATCTTTGTTAATTGAGCTATCTGCTTTAGAGCTTCTGTTTTTTGATTTGGAGGTAGGTTTGGCATTCCTCTTTTTTACTGGTAAGGTGTGGAAGTGGAACCTGTAGCCTTGGTCTATGGTTTGCAAAATCCACTTGTCTTTTGTGATATAGTGCCAATTTTTCGAAAATAAGGCTAACTTTCCGCCTAAAGGTGCTGCTATTTGCTCCCTGGTAGGCGGTGTCAGAGCCAAGTCACTGTGATTGTCCTGTTGCAGTGGCAGTGGTTGTGTCTGTGCCTCACTGGTTATTGCCTTGCCACTGGCGTCCTCTACAGGCACCTCCTCTGGATTGATTTCTGCCTCTAGAGCGTCTATTCCTGCCTCTTTGAGATTTTGAGGAGTCTGGAAAGGACCAATTTTTGGCAGGCCAGTTCCTGCTAAACCTTGGGGGCTGAACCTGTAAGAAATCCTTAACTGTTTGTACAGATTTTGCCTTCTCTTCCATTTTCTTCATTACTTGCTGAGCAGGGGTACCAAATAGACTGGCCTTATCCATAGGAGCATCTAACAGCTTTGCTTTAACATGATCCGGCAAGACCTGTTCTTTCAACCATGCATGCCTTCTTATCACTGTGCCAGTCATGGCTGATCTAAATGAAGCCTCCAGTGCATCATAGCCACATTTTAAAGAATGGTTACTAACCTGCTGAATGTTATTCACCATTTCTAAAACATATTTCTTATCTAAGGAGTCATCAGAGGACAGCTTCTTAGTTAACTGATCAAGCATAAACTCTTGGTATTGGATCATGTGAAACTGACAGTTTAAAGCTCTAGCTGAGAGAGTAGCAGAGGTGTAAACTTTTTTCCCCCATCTCTCTAAGGACCTGGATTCCCTTTCAGAAGGGAGAGGGTTTTTTGCTGAGGTCGAAGCTACTGCCTTAGGCCCCTGGGAGATAGTCTCAGGATATGCAAGTGGGGCCTTGTATAGGTGGTGATGAGTGTCTGGCACCCTGTAAAATCTATCTGGTTTGGCAGGGGCTGGAGGTAAAGTATCAGGAGCAGTGCAAACATCATTAAATGCATCATCCACAACAGGCAGAACTGGAGGTATAGCTAAGGGCCTATGTTGTGGTAAGTGCAGAAAGGTCCTAAGCCTTTTTCTTGAATCTGAGAAATCTTGTCCCTGCCATTGGAATTGTTCTCTCATGGCATGTAAGGTTTCCCCAAAGGAAAATTCCTCTGGTGGAGAGGCAGATGGAATGGATTCTTCAGCATCGGAATCTTCATAAGTAGAAAAAGGAGCCTCTGGCTGATCTGTAATGTCTGAGTCATCCGAAGAATCATCAGAGGACACTGGCTCGGGGGGCTCTGCTCTAGGTCTCTTTTCTGGAGGCTGAGAGGCCCTGTCTGGGTGAGATTGGGATCCCCTAATTAAGGAGATTAAATCCTCGGCCAGAGTAAGCATTTGTGAACTAGAAGTGGGCCTGTGTGAGGGGGCCTTAACAGGCACCGATTTAACAGTTTTGGCTGCTTTAGCCCTGGCAAAGGCCTTTAGAGACATGGCTGCAGGAGGCCTAGCAGCACCACGTGCTGGGGTAGAGACATCCAAAGGGATGGTGTCTGATAATTCACTAGGAACCACAGTAGTAGGCAAAACTTCAGAGGCCGATTCAACTAAGGTAGCAGGAGCCTCAGTAGTAGTCATGGGTTCGGCTGAAGATTGACCCGTTTTCTCGGTTTCAGCCGAAACCGAGACACTCGCGGCTTGCTTAACCGTGGTTTCGGCCGAAACCGCGGACCGCGAGTGTCAGTCTTTTTCTTTGCATTTTTTAACAATTTGGGTAGTCGGAGGATCCGACGGCATAATGTACGCAAAATCTGAGCCGAAAAACTGTTCAGCAAACTCCGACCGACGCCTAAGCGTTCGTCAGTTGAAGGAAGCACAGGCTAAACAGGCTGCTACGTCGTGGTCTGGGCCTAAACAAGGTAGGCAGTAAGAGTGGAAATCTTTATGAGGTATTTGTTTCCCACAAGTTAAACAGTTATTTACTTTTTCTGACATCGGCTGAGGCAAGAAAGAGTCCCCAACGGGTACTTAGCTTTAGAAGTCTTCGAAGTAGTATTCGGTAGTAGTAATCTCTGGATCTGACCGACCAGCACTTGCGAACAGCTTCTGCTTCGGGTGCCACGCGGCAAGAAAGACTGAGGAAAATGGCGTCGGCTGATGCCTTTATACCCGAAGACCAGCAGAGATGATGTCGGGTGAAGTGCGACATCAGCCGAAGCCGGACCCAGACTTGGGAATCCGGCCGACCGAAGGGCTGCCTGGCGACAGGACAACCCATTTGTTATGACTGCAGATGCATCCTTGAAGGACATCTGCCTCACTGAGTACCGGTGGCCTGGCGACTAGCTTAATAGAAGCGTCGTTGGCACTTTTGGACCTATGCGGTCGGTCTCTGTCTTTTTATCCTTACATTTTATCGGAAGATCAGTAGTTGGATGGCTTAACGAAGCCATTTCAGAGTACGGAGATCGAGAGCGTATTTAGCTACAAAAATAGCCCGCCGACTAATAGTTCGGAAATTAAACAAGGCACAAAACAGACAGCGAGGGACGTCGTGGTCTGGACCTAAACAAGTGATGCAGTAAGAATGAAAATCTCTAGGAGTTATTTGCTTTCCACAGGCAAGACAATTATTAGCTTTTTCTGACATTGGTTAGAGCAAGAAAAAAGGATCCCCAACAGGGTACTTATCTTTTAGAAGACTTCAGGTCTGAAACTCGAAAACGAAAATTTCAGGAGTCAGCCAACCGGCACTTGCAAACTGCTTCTGCTTCGGGCACCACATGGCAAGAAAGACTGATGTAATGGCATCGGCTGCATGTTTTATACCCCTGACGACCTGACGTCATGGAAGAAGCAACAGCATCCAAAGCAGAAATCCCAAGACTCTGGTATTCAGGTCGACTGAGGGCTACCTGCAGGCAAATAACCCAAATGTGGATGACTGCAACAGTGAAACACGAAGAACATCTGTCCATCACCCTAGACTCAACTGGGAGGATGAACAGAAAAACTTTTTTCCAACAGCTCCCACAGCATCTACAGGAGGGCCCTTACCTCCAGTGGCTCCTATCGGCTGGGGCAAACAATATGTGATCCACTTTCTATGGTATGGGCTCCACCACACCAGAGTCCTTCCATGCCTGTTGAGCCATTAGTTTCATAACAAGGGCAATGGGTGGTACCACCCAGGACAAAGCTGGTCCGGAACCACAGACTTACAAGAATGCAGACTAATCTGGAGAAGGGTCTTGGTATGCCCAAATCTCCTCTAAGTTTCATTAATTCTAGAACATCTTCAGAGAGGGAGTGGAGAGAGTCCTCTCCTTCCTCTAAATCGGTATCTTCCATGAAAGACTCATGTGATAAGTCTAGATGTTTCCGCAAATATGGCTATTTTCTGGGAACACCTAAAAGTTCAGCAGAAGGGTCAGAATCAGAGAACTGACAAAGCAGACTTCCTCAGAAATCCTTAGTGCCTACTGTCCCTGTATGACTGGATGAAGAGGAAAATCAGCAGACGCAGGTAGGGTTTGAGTGGAAATGAATTAGCAATAGCTACCTTGTCTTTTGAAATAGCCAAAAAGTACAGTTTTGTACCTACCATAAATGTAGATGTTCGAGTGTTCACCCTGCTGCAGTCATCACACTTGGGTTATCCTGCTGTCAGGCGGTCCTGCAGTCAGCCTGAATTCCAAAGTCTTGGTCCGGCGTCAGTTGCTGTCACTTCTTCCCTGACGTCAGTGTACCAGGGGTATACAAGAGGCATCCAACGCCATTTTCTTCAGTTTTTCTTACCCCAGATGTCAGGTGCCCCCAATAGGTAGGCAATATATATATATATATATATATATATATATATATATATATATATATATATATATACACATATATATATATAGCTATATAAAAATAAAAAATAAAACAATATCTTCAGGCACAAGTAGATACACCATACAGGTTGTATAGGATAGAGTGGTATAGATAAGTTCAGCTAGTTCAGAGGGGATGGAGGGAGGGTAACCTGGACAGGGTGAACACTCGAACATCTACATTTATGGTAGGTACAAAACTGTACTATGTTCATTGTGTTACCCTGCTGCAGTATAATCACACTTGGGTTGAATCCCAAAGCTACGGATGGGTGGTGGAGTTAAACAGGGTTAGAAGAAGCTAGTAGGCCCTGCAAAACTGCAGTGGCAAAACCAGCTCTAGTCTTAGAATATAGAGGTAAGTGATAGTGTTTGGTGAAGGTGTGCACTGAACTCCAGTTGCAGCTTCCAGAATATCCTTGGTTGGCACTCCCCTGAGAAATACTGCTGATGTAGCTGTAGCCCTGGTGGAGTGGGACCTAATGTTAGCAGGTACCGGTTTCCCATGATGCGTGTAGCAGAAACGTATGCAATGCCCTATCCATTTAGAAATGGTCTGTTTTGAGATAGCTTTTCCTTGTGATCCTGCAGCATAGGCTACAAAGAGCTGGTCAGACTTTCTGAAAGCCTTAGTTTTATCCAAGAAGTAACGTAATTGCCTGTGAATGTCCAAAGAGTGCAGGAGTCTTCCTCCTTTGTTCTGGGGATTTGGGAAAAAGGTGGGCAAATGAATGGTTTGGTTTAGGGCCACACTGGACACCACCTTTGGCATAAAGGAAGGGTTAAGTTCGTAGAGAGACTCTGTCTTGATGAAAAATGAGGAAAGGCTCCACTGCCATTAGTGCCTGCAGCTCTGAGACTCTTCTAGCTGAGGTTATTGCTAGTAGCAGGGCAGTTTTCCATGAAAGAAATTTTAAATCAGCTGAAAAAGCTGGTTCAAAGTGGGGCAGTGTAAGTTTTTCCATAAAGTTGAGATCCCAAGAAGGTGTTGGTGCTCTACTGGGCGGTCTTATGTTCTTAGCCCCTCCGAGGTACTGTCTTAGGAGTGGATGTGAGAATAAAGGAGGATCCGTGTTGTAATGAGCTGAAATTGCTAAAGTGTGGATCTTAATAGATGAAAAGGAAAGTCCTTTGTGCAACATCTCAGTTAAATATTGTAGAATCTGAGGAATGATTGGATCAAGGGGATTTTGGCCTTTAGCCTGGTTCCAGGCGCAAAATCTTTTCCATTTGTCTGAATAGGTTTTCCTGGTGCTGGGCCTCCTGGCTTCCAGAATGACATCCATAACAGCTTTGGATAGAGGTGTTGGCTGGTTGTTTAGGTAATTTGCCATGCAGCCAGGTTTAAAGTCTTGAGCTGGCTGTGTAGAATCTGATTGTCTCGCTGGGTGACCAGGTGAAGGAATTTGTGGTAAAACCCATGGTGGGTCGTGGGCCATGTTCCTTAGAATTGGATACCAATGCTGGCGTTGCCAGTCTGGTGCAATGAGTATCATTTGTGGCCTCTCTAATCTGACTTTCAGCAGTACCTTTGCTAGAAGAGGCAGTGAAGAAAAGGCATACACGGTTAATGTTTTCCAACTGAATGAGAGGGCATCCACTTTCCAAGCTTGTGAATGGAATGTCCTTGTGCAAAATTTTTGAAGTTGGTAGTTTTGGGGGCTGGCAAACATATCTATGTCTGGGCATCCCCATTTTTGAGCTATCATTGCAAATACTTGTGGATCTAGTTTCCACTCGTGTGGATCCATGATGTTTCTGCTTAGGTCGTCTACCAATGTGTTTTTCTTTCCTGGCAGGAATTGTGCTTGTAATTGAACCTGGTAAGACAGTGCAGTGTTCCACAAGGTCATTGCTTGCCTGCATAGAGGGTAGGAATGTGTGCCCCCTTGCTTGTTTATGTACCACATTACTGTGGTATTATCCATCTTTATTATTAGTTGTCCTGGGTGTAAGAGGTCCTTGAAAGCTGTTAGGGCATTCTGTACTGCTAGCATTTCTTTTTGACTGATATGCAGATGCCTTTGACCTGTAGTCCATTTGCCCTAAATACAATGTCCTGCCTTGTGTGCTCCCCAGGCATAGCCCGATGCATCTTGTCATAGTTTGCCTGGCTGTGGGTAAGGTGAAAGGCTGACCTTTGTTGAGTTGACATGCCTGTGCCCACCATAGAAACTCCTGTTGAAGGCAGGGAATGATTGGTATCATTGTTTCCAAGCTGTGGCTGTGCTCGGTCCATAGGCTTTTCAGGTACCATTGTAATTTCCTCATATGCAGTTTTGCAAACGTTATTAGTAGTATGCAAGATGCCATGAATCCAAAGGCCTGCAGAATTTTTCTTGCAGGGAGTTGGGTCTTTGTTGCCATTATTTTGAAATATTGAGTCAGCTGTTGTTGCTTGTCTGGCGTGAGATAAGCCATCTGTGCCGTTGTATTCAAGCTGGTACCCAGGAATATTATGTTTTGCGAGGGCACTAGTTTTGATTTCTTTTCGTTTACTGTGTACCCTAGGCAACTTAGGAGGTGTTTGACAAATGCCAGATGCTTTAAAAGAATGTCCTTGCTTTCTGCTTGAATAAGGCAGTCGTCCAGGTATGGGTATATTTGAATTCCTCTTTGTCTGCAGTATGCAATTACTGGTGCCAGGCATTTTGTGAAGACCCTGGGCGCAGTAGATAAGCCAAAGGGCAGTGCAGAGAATTGATAATGCGTTGAACCTGCAATGAAGCAGAGGTATCTTCTGCAATTTTGTCCGATAGGGACATGCAGGTATGCCTCCTTGAGGTCCAACGTTACTAGCCAAGCATTCTTGCCCAGCATGGGAAGAAGCTGCTGTAGTGTTAACATCTTGAATTTTGGTACTTGCAGATAGGTGTTCAGAATTGAAAGATCCAGAATGGGTCTCCATGCTTTGTCTTTTCTTGGGACTAGAGAGTCTTGAGTAAAATCCTTGTCCTTGCTCCTGTGTAGGTACCTGTTGAATGGCTCTCATGTCCATGAGAGCTGTAATTTGTTTGAGCCTCTGCCCATTGATTTGGTGGCAGGTTTGGCATTCCCTTTATCCTTGGCAAGGTATGAAAGTGGAATATGTATCCTTGTGAGACAATGTTTAGGACCCATTTGTCTTTTGTGATGATGTGCCAGTTGTCTGCAAAAAATGCTAATTTTCCTCCCAAGGGAGCTGCCAGGAGAGATTTGCTTGGTAGTTTGAGGATTGAGTCACTGTGTTTGTCTTCTGCTAGTTTGGGGCCTGTCTTCTCCTCCTTTCTGGGTAGCAGTACCCCATTGGTGAGGTTTGTAAGGGCCTTGTGACTGACCTCTGCCCCTTGGGCGTCTGTATTTGCCCCTCTGTGATCTGTCAGAAGCTGGAAAGGACCAGTTTTTTGTTGGCCAATTTCTGCTGAAACGAGGGGGTTGTACCTGTACAAAATCCTTGACCGTCTGCATAGACTTTGCCTTATCCTCCACTTTCTTTAAAACCTCTTCTGTTTTGACACCAAATAATACATCCTGCTGTAAAGGTGCATCCAATAATTTTGCTTTAACATGATCAGGTAGGGTTTGTTCTTTTAACCAAGCATGTCTACATATGACAGACCCAGTAACAGCTGCTCTGCAGGAAGATTCCAATGAATCAAATCCACATTGTAAAGTATGTTTGCCCAGCTGTTCAGCTGCATGCAACAGATCGTGCATTTCCATGAATTCAGACTGTTCAGTATGTGTGCTCATTTTTTGTTTTGAGACATTAGGAATTGCTGATATTTCAACATGTGAAACTGACAATTTAATGCTCTCATAGCCAGAGTTGCTGAGGTGTATATTTTCTTTCCCCATCTATCTAGGGCTCTGGAATCCCTTTCAGAGGGTACAGGATTTTTAGCCATAGAAGCTTTAGCCCCCTTGGGACCCTGGGAAATTGTTTCTGGGTCAGCCACAGGGCTTTTATAAAGGAATTTGTGAGAGTCAGGTACTCTGTAGTATCTGTCTGGTTTGGCTGGAGCAGGAGGTAGAGAGTCTGGATTAAGACTAGACTCCAAGTAAACATCATCCACAATATCTAAAACTGGAGGGATAGCAAGTGGTCTGTGCTGGGGTAGTAAAAGGAACTCTCGGAGTCTTTTCTTAGAATCAGAGTAGTCCTGGCCTTCCCAGTGGAAATGTTCCCTCATGGTATGTAAAGTTTCCCCAAAGGAGTAGTCTTCAGGGGGAGATGCTGAGGTAATAGAGTCTTCAGCATCAGAGTCTTCATAAGGGGGAAAAGTGTAATCCTGTTCCTTATAAGAATCTGAGGAAATTGAAACCTGGTCAGAGGAAGCATAATCCTCCTCTTGTCTTGGTCTTTTATCTTTAGGGGGATGGGAACCCTTGATTAGGGTAATCAAATATTCAGCCATCTTAAGCATCTGTTTCTTAGGCATGGGGCCTTGAACGGTAGACTGATGTACAGTCTTTTTTAGTTTTAAAGGAGTTTTAAGCTTAGCATAAGATTTAATGGTGAGTGTAGTCAGTCTGAAGACACCTTCTGCAACCGTAGGTGTTTCTACTGCACGGGGGTCTCCTCCTGCTCCGGTGTCGGAAGGGCCTAAAGAAGATGGCTGCGTCGGCCTAGTAGACTCCGCTTGAGAATCCACAGCTGTCTGGGGTTCCAATTCTGCGGTCGTCAGGGGCTGCGTAGGCACCTCACTGAAAACCGGAGAACCGGCGACAGGCCCAGCAGAGGCCTCGGAATCTGGCTTGTTCCTAGGCTGCCTGTCCTTATCCTTGCGTTTTTTTATGCATGCCGGTTGTCGGCTGCTCCGACAGCATGATATAGTTACATTTCCTACCAAAGTAATGTCGTGCAAAGTCAAAACGGCGTTTGATATTTTGTTTATTAAACTTAGCACAAAACTGACAACTTGTGATGTCGTGGTCTGGGCCTAGGCAAGGAATACAGTAAGAATGGAAGTCCTTATGAGGTATTTGCTTCCCACAAGAAATGCAATTGTTAACTTTTTCTGACATCGGACTGAGGCAAGAAAAGGTTCCCCAACAGGGTACTTAGCTTTATTGAAGACTTTGGACTGAAATTCGAATCGAAAATCTCAGGTGTCGGCCAACCGGCACTTGCGAACTGCTTCTGCTTCGGGCACCGCGCGGCAAGAAAGACTGGGGAAAATGGTGTTGGATGCCTCTTATATACCCCTGGCGCAATGACGTTAGGGAAGAATCGACAGCAACCGACGCCGGACCAAGACTTTGGAATTCAGGCCGACTGCGGGACCGCCTGACGGCAGGATAACCCAAGTGTGATGACTGCAGCAGGGTAACACGATGAACATCCCTTTCAAACACTTCAAAAGCCAAAGCTACTACTGGCACAGATGATAACCTCTGCTCCAAAGAGTAAACCGAAATCTCAGCACCAACAAGCTTCAGCTATCTAGCGCTGAAGTCCCGAGGGGAAGAGATCTCAGAAAATCAGTGTGGACTAATTCCCTCAGAGCACAACTTCGAGGCTTTGGCTCAGTGTCTCACTCCGATCTGACAGAACTGGAGTTGATACCGATTTGGATGTAGTCGGTATCGAAGGTGCAAGAAGCTCTGGTGCTGACAAAGGAGTTATACTTCCATTCAGTTCAGATAAACCCAAAACCAAGGATTGGATTAAGTGAGGACTCTTGTTTGGGGGGGTAAGATGGTCAACACACAGCACACTCCCAATGGATGATGTTGAGATAACACTAAGTTGCATCCTAATCATCCTGTTGACATCAAGCTCTGTAAGACTTCTTCATGATTGAGAGGATGATGCCACAGAAGGAAGTCGAGAATGTCTTTTCTTCTGAAGGATGGGGGATTGAAACCTAGATCTCACCAGCTCTGGCGAAAAACTGTTTCTAAGTGATGGAGATCAGGGTCAAGGAGTAGTTGTTGCTGACCGCCTTGAAATATTCAGATCAGGACTCCGGGGATCTCTTTTTGAAGGAGATTTACTCCTTTCCTTTTCTTTTTCTTTGCCCTGAATCTTCGACTTTGACTTTTCCTTCTCTAACAGCAGAAGAAGGTGGTGAAGGGGTAAGCCCTGTCTGAACGAGAATTAATTTGCCCCATCGTGTCTGGAGGGATCTGCCACTGAAAGCTGCATAAGACTGGCAATCTGTGTCTAGGAGAGTGGCACCAAGGCAATATACACCCTTTTTTTTTAATTTCTCCAAACCATTTGGGTTTCTAATATCATGACGGGAATGGACCCCATTTCTAAGTTAAAGTACGATTAAAGTTCAGGAAATTAGTACTGTCTCACTCTTTGATGTTAGCCAAAAGTGCTTTTCGCAGCACCCGCAACGTGCCCAGTAATGACGACTCCTGTAATTCGTACGGTGTTGCATGACTTGGTAACATATCTAAATACGACTATGAATTATTTTTTATAAGACCAATTGCTCCTACTAGTACTGGAACTATCTGAGTATCTTTCTTCCACATGGCTCTCGTTTCTGCCTGCAGATCGAGGTATTTTATGACTTTGTGTCTCTGTACGCAAGACACTGTAGTCACTAGGTGTGGCGATTTCAATGACCAATGCTACTTTTGTCTTCTTTTCTTGGACACTACATCCGTTTTTCTAGCATCTATCTTTTACACTGCTGGTATGGGGTGATCCCATGTGATGTAAACCTCATCATTTTCTGGGATTCTCTGTGGCTCGTTTCCAGTGTTTTTCAGCCACTTCAAAACCATAACGTTTGCATAATATCCAATCTTGCCATATTATTATGCCTTTCAGTATACATTCCCTCTGCCATTAGAGAGTCACAACCAGCAATAAGGTGTGTGACCTTCGGTTCCACAAAACCTACATATGTCTGTTTCTCCCACATGTTCAATGGACGACTTAAACCAGCGTGCAGGCAGCCTACTATCTTGGGCTGCCAATATTAACCTTTCATTTCTTGATGTAAATTCACCTCTCTAACTATTCCTGCGTTTGTTCTTGATCAACATGAGGCTCTTCCAGAAGTTTTCTATACTTGCAACTATATTTATGTTTTTTCCACATTTCTTGCCTTCTCTCCTGGTCCTTCACCTTATATTCTTTCTTTTGTTTTTTAGCACATTCAGTTGTTGTCTGGTTTTTATCCACTTCTGGTTTAATTTCCATTCCTGTTTGACGTTGATATGCTTCTTCTAAATTAAGCAGAGATATCATCTTAGATTTATTCTTATGTTTCAAAACTTTCGCCACATTTGGATCTTGTGAGGTCAGGAGGTATGTATGGAGTCCCACGATTGCAGATCTATACATGCAATCAATTTCAAGGAGGCACATCCCTCTTTCAGAACGTGGAATATATAATCTTGGTATACACTGACTTTTATAAATCATTTGGTGAGCATGAAGCATCCTTCTTGTTTTAATATCTAATCTATCAAACACTTTTTGGGGCCAGTCAATCACTCCAAAACTGTAAGTTAGGACAAGAAGAGCAAATTGATTTATAGCTTGGATCTTGTTCCTAGGTTTCAGTGCTGTTTTCAGGGTTAATTTAAGTCTTCTAAAGTACTCCTTACTAAGCTTTATTCGCATTTGTTCATGTTTTATTGCTGATCCTTCATCCAATCCCAAGTATTTATAAACCCCCTCTTGCTCAAGGTCTTTTATATCACATTCTTGTCCCAAACTGATGTTTTCCTGGTGCTGCAGTTTTCCTTTTTTAAAGGCTGCTTTTGCACATTTATCAAGACCAAATGACATGCCAATATCTGAAAAAGTTTTGACAACCTGCAACTGTGCTTTCAGCTCATCTGATGAGCTATACAATTTTAAATCATCAACAAAGAGAAGCTAAGAAGTCATTAGACTTTGTTGTTTTCTAGAAGCCAAATTATAGCCATGACCTAAGCTGTTAAGTAAACAGCTTAATTAATTAACGGCAAGGCAAAATAGCAACGGTGACGGGTAGTCACCCTGGAATATCCCCCTTTGGATTTTTATCCCTGGGATAATAATCTGTCCTTTACCATGGCTTAATTGCAAAGTGCTCTGCCACTGTTTCATCGTTACTGTAATGTAATCAGTGCAGGATGTACCTCATACAGTTTTACTCACTCTTTTATCCATGAATGTGGGATACTATCAAATGCTTTTTTATAGTCAATCCATGCCATACTTAGATTCTTCCCTTTCTTACAGTTCTCCACTATAACTTTATTTAACAACAAATGATACTTAAGTGTGGATCATGGCATGGTAATTCACGTCCACACTCAGAACACTTTTTAAAACCTGACGCTTCCAACATCCTAAAAGCACTAACACCTACAGAAAAAGATTGGCACACAAGAAAACACACAGAGATAATAAAGAATGTATTAGAAAAATGCTATTTATATGAATTAAGGACAGACTATTCTATAAGGCTTAAAAACTACAGAAAAAAAAATGTTACGTACTTACCATAACTTGGCATCTGTGCTATCCAATGCCACTATTCATCACGGATGGGTCACTGCTCCAATCCTCGGATCTGAGCCGGCAAAGTAAACGGCAGCTCCTAAGCTCAAGCTCCTCCCTTTTCCTCACTTCCTACTACCCATAATCCTCAGATCGAGTTTGCTAAGTAACTGTCCCTTACAGCAACAGTACAGATGTGTACACTTACCATAAATGTAGATGTTCGAGTGTATTCACTGTTGCAGTCATTACATTTGGGTTATCTGCTTGAAGATAGCCCTCAGTCGGGCCTGATTAACGAAGTCTTGGGTCCTGTGTCAGTTGCTGTCCCTTCTTTCATGACGTCCAGTCGTCAGGGGTATAAAACATGCAGCCGATGCCATTACATCAGTTTTTCTTGCCCCAGATGTCAGGTGCCCCCATAATGGAAAGCAATTAAATAGTACAGAGATATCCCTCCAACAAAAAAGCAAATACACCAAAAAGGCTTTTAAGCATAGTAAAGGAAAGCAGAGGTATAGCCAAAAGAAGTTAGGGGGCTGGAGGGAAGGTAACCAGGACTGCAACAGTGAATACACTCGAACATCTACATTTATGGTAAGTGTACACAACTGTACTATGTTCTTCGTGTTTCACTGTTGCAGTCATTACATTTGGGTAGATTCCCACAGCTATGGTTGGCAAGAGGAATTTAGATAGCATTAGGGCCAGCTATAAGGTCCTGCAAGACTGTAGTGGCAAAGCCAGCTCTGGATTTAGAGAAAATTGGCAAATGATAATGCTTGGTGAAAGTATGTAAAGAACTCCAGGTAGCAGCTTCTAGGATGTCCCTGGTAGGGACGCCTCTGAGAAAGGCTGTAGAGGTAGATGCAGTCCTGGTGGAGTGAGGTCTGACCCCCTGGGGGATAGGTTTTCCATGGTGCTTATAGCATAAATGAATGCAATGGCTTATCCACTTAGAAATGGTTTGCTTTGAAATAGCCTTCCCCTCTGCCCCTGCAGCTAATGTCACCAGCAGTTCAGATTTCCTTTCAGGTTTAGTCTTGTCCAAGTAGAATCTAAGTTGTCTGTGCACATCTAAGGAATGCAGTATCCGTTCCCCTTTATTCTGTGGATTGGGAAAGAAGGCTGGCAAATGAATGGACTGATTAAGAGCCACAATGGATACCACCTTGGGCATGAAGGATGGATTGGTTCTGAGGGACACCCTATCCACATGAAAGATGATGAAAGACTCCACTGCCATAAGGGCCTGTAATTCAGATACCCTTCTGACTGAAGTGATTGCTAAAAGGAAAGCTGTTTTCCAAGAAAGAAATTTTAAGTCTGCAGTAGCAGCTGGCTCAAAAGGAGGTAGAGTGAGTTTCTCCAAGACAAAGTTAAGGTCCCAGGCTGGGGTTGGAGCTCTCCTGAGTGGTCTCAAATTTTTGGCCCCTCTGAGGAACTGCTTGAGCAGTGGATGAGAGAAGAGGGGAGGTTCTGTGTTATAATGAGCTGAAATGGCTGAGGCGTGGATTTTAATGGAGGAAAAAGACAGGCCCTTGTGAAGCATCTCAGTTAAGTATTGTAAAATCGGAGGTAAATTGGGCGCTGCTGTGCTCATCCCTTGAGATTGTTTTTTTCCATTTTTTAGCATAGGATTTTCTAGTAATAGGCCTTCTTGCCTCTAAAATGATATTAATCACAGGTTTGCTGAGGGATGGTAAAAGAAAGATTAAGAAATTAGCCAGGCTGCAAGGCTCAGTGTTAGAAGCTGAGGGTGCAGAATCTGGTTCTCCTGCTGAGACAGCAGGGAAGGAGTCTGAGGCAGGTGCCATGGAGATAACCATGACACACTGCTCAGGAGGGGGTACACCAGTGCTGGTGCGGCCAGTCTGGAGCAATCAAAATCATCCTTGGTTTGTCCTGTTTGATTTTTAGTAGCACTTTGGAGAGCAGATGGCTTAGTGGTTAAGGTCTTCGCCTCCAATGCACAAGGTTCGATCCTGACCTCCGACTAATGCCTGTTTGGAGTTTGCATGTTCTCTCAGTGTCTCCGTGGGGTTTCTCCCATGTCCGAAAAACATGCTGAATGTTTCCATCTCAAACTCACCAATGAATGGAGCTGTGGGCAGCAACACAGAATCTACATGGTGCTCAATGGGGGGGAAGAGTTGTAAAAAGACCAACTACTTTGGGCATCTATTGTGGTGCGCAGTATCCTCAAGATAGGAGAACACGGATCACAAACTGCATGCCGTGGCAGGACTAGCCACTCGACGGTGTAAAATATGGCTCTAGGTGATTCAGTCATGTTGACTGTCGCCAAAAAATGGGCATGGGTAGTTACCGGTGATAAATGGGTTGAGGACCCGGCCTACTCTCTGACCCATGCCAGGGACCCATGCTAACGGTGGGAGGGGTATATGTGCCCCTATTGGCCAGTGTGTGCCTGCCATAAAAAAAAAGCCCAGCAGCCCTGGGTCAATAGGCTACTGGCTGGCCGGTGTCTATTTGCCCAGCCTGGGTTACCTGGGATAGCTCTGTTGAGTGAAAGCTGGACATAAAACCAACCAACCTGCCAAACATGAACTGAGAATTGCTACACTTAATGTAGGTTCACTGACAGGATGCAGCTTAGAAGTGGATGACATGATAATATGGAGGAGACTGGACATCCTATGTATCCAAGAGATGAGATGGAAGGGCAGTGCAACAAAGCCACTTGGCTTGGGATCCAGACTCTACTACTCAGGTGGTGGACAGGCTAGAAATGGTGTAGGAATTGTGGAGAGACAGAGGCTTCAGAAGTCAGTGAGGGATATCATCAGAATTAATGACAGACTCATGGCAATCAGACTCCAGTGTAATGATAGGACAGTATTCATAATCTCAGCCTATGCCCCACAGCAGGGTTGTGATAGTGAGGAAAAGAGTGCATTCAGACAGCAGTTGCAGGACCTACTAGATAAAGCAGGACGACATGAATTGGTGTTGATAATGGGTAACTTAAATGCACATTCGGGACAGACAGAACAGGATATGAGGACTGCCTGGGTCCACATGGGTGGAGCAATAGGAATAAAGGAGGAGAAGCCATTCTAGACTTCTGTCTGGCAAATCGCTTGATAGTAGCCAACACATGGTTCAGAAAAAGAGACAGTCACAAGATCACATACAAGAGTAGCCAACATGCAACTCAGGTAGACTTCCTCCTAGTAAGGAAAAGGCATTGGGGTAGAATCCATGATTGCAAAGTCATCTCCAGTGAAACAGTTGGTTCACAGCATAAACCAGTAGTTGCCACAATCAGCTGCAAGCAGTGGTCAGAGAAGGCTCTAAGGTCAACAGAGACCAGGCTGAAGACCTGGAGGTTGACTGGAGAGAAAGTACAGCAGTTCAAGGAATTACTCAGGGCTCTAGCACCCCAAGAAGAGGAGGAAATAGGTGGAGTTGAAGAAGAGTGGCAGCGCCTAAAACAGCATGTGTTAGGACTACAGAAAAGATATGTGGCCAGCCAGGTATGGAAATAAGGTACATAAGGAAAGCTGGTGGTGGAATGCAGAAGTGCAGGAAGTAATCAAAAGAAAGAAGGAGTGCAGGAAGAAGTGGGAGATTGAAAAGACTGACCAAGCTAGGAAGGACTACTGGTTGGCTAACAAAGAAACTAAGAAAGAAGTTGCAATAGCAAAGAATAGGGCATCAGAGGCACTCTATCAGCTTCTGGAAAGTGACTCAGTAAGGGGCACAAAGAAACTATACCAGGTTGCAAGGCAAAGACAGAAAGATAAAGAAGATAGTCAGACACCCTTCATAAGGGATTCCAGCAACAACCTGCTTACCAGCTCACAGGACATCAAAAGCAGATGGAAGGAGTATTTCCAGCAGCTTCTGAATGAAGAAAACCCCACAGAAGCGGTACTGCCCCAGAAACAGCCTACAATGAGAGTAGAAGAGGAGCCCAGCTTAGAAGAAGTAAAAGCAGCACTAAGGAAAATGAAGTCATGGAAAGCAGCAGGCTCAGATGAGGTCACAGCAGATATGATAAAGATGCTGGGTGAGCTAGGGGAGAAATTGCTCCTGAGGGTACTAATTGCAGTGTGGAGAGAAAGGTGTATCCCAGATGACTGGAGAATAAGCATACTCATGCCAGTGTACAAGAACAAAGGGGACATCCACAACTGTGGACAGTACAGAGACATCAAACTCCTACCACATTGCATGAAAGTTCTGGAGAGGGTGATTGATAAACGGACACGCAGAATAGCAGAATGGGAGATGAACAGTTCGGATTCAGATCAGGATGCAGCACAATTGACCCGATGTTTGCATCGAGACAGATACTTGAGAAGAGGAGAGAGTCAAACTGGGCTTTCCTAGACTTGGAGAAAGCATATGACTGCTGAAGCCTACACTAAGGCACTGTACGAGCACATCCACTCATGCATGAATCGTGCCATCCCAAATAGAATCAAAATGCTCTCATCCAAAAAAAGGAAGCCAATCTGGTGGTCCCCTGCCATAAACAAACTTTACAACAAAAGGAAGAAACTTTTGCAGAAAAGAGGAAAATCCCAGGATGTAAAAAACTCCCTTACTAGCCTCAGTAAGAAACTGGGATGCCTCATAAAATCCTCCAAAGCTAGTTACGAAAATAAAATTGCCAAAGATTCCAAAGACAACCACAAAGCATTCTATAACTATGTCAAGAATCTAAATGGCAATGCTCAGATCTGCTCTGAGCTAAAACAGAATGGCATTAAATATACTGATCCGAAGGATATTGTCAATATCCTGGCAGATCGATTCAGTGCCAACTTCACCCCCCTCTCACCCCCAAAATGGCCCATCTCAATACCGGAAGATTGCCAAATTCCAGTAATAATGGCCACACAGGTACAAAACGCACACTCTAAAGCCAAGAATACAGCATCCATGGGACCAGATGACAT
The DNA here is from genome assembly GCF_019279795.1 of Protopterus annectens. Classification (NCBI taxonomy): domain Eukaryota; kingdom Metazoa; phylum Chordata; order Ceratodontiformes; family Protopteridae; genus Protopterus; species Protopterus annectens. The sequence continues at coordinate 436,295,990 of NC_056734.1, read as the reverse complement.
CCCGGGCTGTGTACTACATGAAGTACAATATGAACTGGCACCTCACCTAAGTGTCATGTTTAATCATAGCCTCACCTCAGGTTTCGTGCCCACTGAGTGGCGCACAGCTACAGTTATGCCAATCCACAAGGGGGGATCCACCTTGGATCCCGGAAACTACCGTCCCATCAGTCTGACAAGCCTTATCTGCAAGGCCATGGAGCGTATTATCATGGAACTTATAAACAAAGACATTGGCAACCTTCAAACACTGGACCCCACCCAGTTTGGGTTTGTGAAGGGCCGATCTTGTTTCCTGAACCTGACTGACTTCTTTGAATCAGTCTCCAGAGCCATGGACAAGGGTAAGGTGGTCCACACAGCCTATCTAGACCTTGCCAAGGCCTTTGACACCACCCCCCACTCTGGAATCATAGATAAACTTACTAAGTCACCCAATGGGTTGCTAAATGGCTTACTGATAGAACCCACACTGTAAAAGTAGTCGACTCCAAATCCAGCTCCAGACAAGTGACAAGTGGAGTACCTCAGGGTTCAGTCCTGGGGCCGCTCTTGTTTGGCATCTACTTCTCTGAAGTACAGGTCAACACTAAGGGACTCTGGCTAACAAAGTTTGCAGATGACTGCAAATTGGGAGCCATTACTGAATCCCCAAATGATGTGGATACTCTACAAAAGGGCCTTACAGAAACAGATGCTTGGTGCCAGAGCCATGGGCTCAAGCTCAATGCCAAGAAATGTATTGTTATCCCCTTTGGAAATAAACATGTATCCATGAATTACCATATAGGTGGCAGTACACTAAACACAGAAAGTGTGATAAGAGACTTAGGGACACAGGTGGACAGTGGTCTCACCTTCGATAACCACATCGCCACAACAGTCAGGAAATCCTTCTATGTGGCACACCTCATCACGAAGGGCTTTTCATCCAGAAAAAAGGAGGTCATTGTCCCACTGTACTCATCCCTCATTAGACCCATTATAGAATACAACGCCCCATTTGGTATGTATCTCTCAAGACATCTGCAACAACTGGAAAGGCCTCAGAAATACCTCACTAAAAGAATCACAGGCCTAAAGCAGATGCCCACGCTGACCACCTTAAAAACTGCAGCTATACTCTGTCGCATATCGCGTACTCAGAGGCGATCTCTGCTTAACATACAAGGCCATGTCAAACCCAGAGCTGTTGGACATGCTACACTTAAAGAAATCCCAATCCCTCAGAGCTACATGCTCCAGGGATCTAAACCTTGTCATCACAATAAACAAAACATGCTGGAGGGATAGGTTCCTGACCCAGAGACTCCCCAGACTCTGGAATAGATTGCCCATACATGTCAAGCAGAGTGCCTCTTTGGACCTCTTCAAGAGGAACCTTGACGATTGGATGGGAGAAAAGGAATTCACCCCAGGGATCACGTCAGTCGCCCTGCTAGACAGGGGTCCAGGAAAGTAAATAATGTGGGAAGAAATAGCCAGGGAATTGTTATGGCTAGGCTTGTATAGGCCCTAGGGCTGATAGCCTAGTACCAACCTATGACAAGGTCCCAAGAAAGCTGATCTGGGCAGTACTGCGGTGGTTTTAAGTCCCAGAAATATTGGTAGAATTAGGACAGGCTATGTACAAGGACCCAGTGACTCAAGTACGAACAGTGTTTGACCTCACTGAGGGGTTCCCAGTAGGAGTGGGTGTACACCAGGGTTCAACTTTGAGCCCACTGCTGTTCATACTGGTAATGGACTACATCAGCAAACAGGTTGGAAAGGTTAGAGCAACAAAGCTGCTGTATGCAGACGATGTGGCAGTACAGGCAGACTCTGATCTAGAACTTCAGCAAAGGATAAGAGAATGGAATGCAAATCTGAAGGCACATGGGATGAAACTAAGCACAGATAAGACAGTGGTAATGGCAGCAGATTGGGGAAATCAGAAGAAGCTGAGAATAGAGATAGATGGGAAGATAGTGGAACAGGTAAACAAGCTTCAAGTATCTGGGAGGGGTTGTTGAGGAGAAGGGTAGTCTGAATGAAGAGATCAAAGCTAGAATCAGAGGGGCTGCAGCCAATTGGCATAGAGTATCAGGTGTAGTATATGACAGAAGAATGCCAAAGAAGCTGAAAAGTAAGGTATACAAGACAGTGGTGTGACCAGTACTACTGTATGGTACAGAAACCTGGTCAGTAAAGGCATAACAGTTGAAGAAGCTAGAGGTGATGGAAATGAAGTGCCTGAGAAAGGTGATAGGATGCACACTGCGGGACAGGCGAAGACATGAGGACATAAGAGCAGAAGCCAAAGTAGCTCCAATTGCAGAAAAGATCAAAGAGAACAGAATACGATGGTATGGGCACGTGTAGAAAAGCAGAAGACAATCTGGTGAGGGAGATTTGGGACAGACAGGAAGAAGGTAAGAGGAAGCGAGGGCGTCCAGCAAAGAGGTGGATGGATTGTGTGAAAGAAGATCTGCGACAGTCAGGCATGAGTGTTGAAGAAGGCAGGAGAGTGGCACTGAATCGAGAGAGTTGGCGACAGTTAATACGATACCCCGACCCCATGTAAAATGGGAAAAAGGGGATGATGATGATTTGGAGAGCAGAGGCAGAGGGGGGGGAAGGCATAGACTGATAGGTTTTTCCTGATGAAGGACAGAGCACCCACATTCCAGGCTTATTTGTGGGGAGTCCTTGTGCAAAATTTGTCCAATTGGTAGTTCTGGGGAGAGGCAAACAGGTCTATATCAGGGCTCCCCCATTTGCTTGTCAATATGTTGAAAATCCTTGGTTCCAATTCTCACTCGTGTGGGTCCATGAGGTTTCTGCTTAGTCCGTCTGCCAGTGTATTTAACTTTCCTGGCAGGAATTGAGCTTGTAGGTGCACTTGGTAGCTCAAGGCTGTGTTCCACAATGCCACGGCTAGTCTGCAGAGGGGGTAAGAATGTGAACCCCCCCCTGCTTGTTTATGTACCATATAACAGTGGTGTTGTCCATCTTTACCATTAGTTGTCCTGGAAGAATGTGGTCCTTGAAGGCTGTCAGAGCATTCTGTGCAGCTAACATTTCGTTTTGATTGATATGCAGGTGCATCTGACTTGGGTTTCATTTGCCCTGAATGCACTTCCCTGCCAGGTGAGCCCCCCATGCATAGTCTGATGTGTCTGCAGGGGGTGGTATAAAAGGTAGTCCCTTGTTTTCGTGGCAGGCTTCTGCCCACCAAAAGAACTCTAGGCTTAGGCAATGTATGATAGGAATCATTGTGTCTAGGTCTTGAGAATGTCGACACCATAGACTTTTCAGATACCACTGTGGTTTCCTCATATGGAGTCTTGCATATGACATTAGAAGAATGCAGGAGGCCATGAACCCCAAGGCTTGCAGTATTTGTCTTGCAGATAGCAGGGTTTTTGTGGCCACTTGTTTGAAGCAGGTTGTCAAATGAATTTGTTTCTTTGGCGTGAGGTAAGCCATCTGGGAAGTTGTATTCAAGCTTGTTCCCAGGAATATAATCTGACAGGGTACCAGGTGTGATTTCTTTTCGTTTACGGTGTATCCCGGACAAGTTAGAACCCTTTGTACAAACGACAGATGATTCAAAAGTATGTCTTGGCTTTCTGCCTGAATTAGACAATTGTCCAGGTATGGGTATATCTGAATACTTCTTTGCCTGCAAAATGCAAAAACTGGAGCTAGCCACTTTGTGAATACCCTGGGCGCAGTAGATAAGCCAAAGGGCAACGCAGAGAACTGATAATGCGTGTAGCCTGCTTTGAAGCGTAGGTATCTTCTGCAAGATTCCCTGATTGGGATGTGCAGGTATGCTTCTTTTAAATCTAGTGTTGCCAACCAAGTATCTTTGCCTAATATAGGAAGTAACTGGAGAAGAGTCAGCATCTTGAATTTTGGAATCCCCAAAAAGGTGTTTAGAGTAGACAGGTCCAGGATAGGACGCCATGAATCGTCTTTTCTGGGTACCAGGAAAAGTCTCCAGTAGAAACCTTGTCCCTTTTCCTCTTCTGGTACCAGTTGAATAGCCCCCATGCTTAAGAGAGAAAGTACTTGTTTTTGGGTCACTGCCCACTGATTTGAGGGTACGTCTGGCCACCCGTTTGGTGTTGGCAACGTGTGGAAGTGAAATCTGTATCCCTGGAACACTATATATAAAATCCATTTGTCCTGGGTAATGAGTTCCCAATTCTTTGCATGAACAGCAATCTCCCCCCCCCCCCAAAGGGGCAGTCAGTTGATAAGTGCTTGGAAATTTTAAAAGGAAGTCATTGAGACAGTTTACCATAGGGGGGAGTCTAACACATTCCCAGATTTGGAAGTGGAGGTCCCCCCCACTGCTTAGTTCTGTGTGTCCCCTGGGACTGAAACCTGGGGTTTTTTGCTTTGTCTGTGTTTGGCTTGAGAAGACCTTGAACGGCCTGGAAAGCACCTATTCTTAGATGGCCAGTGCCTACTAAATCTAGGAGGCTGAACTTGTAAAAAATATTTAACAGTTTGCATATTTAGCTTAATCTCCCATCTTTTTAAGAACTTCCTCAGCCTTGTTGCCAAACAGGCGGTCATGATTTAAAGGAGCATCCAACAATTTAGCTTTAACATGATCAGGCAAAGATTACTCCTTAAGCCAAGCATGCCTTCTGAGCACAGACCCAGTAACAGTAGCCCTGCAAGAGGCCTCTAATGAATCAAACTACATTGCAAAGTATGTTTTCCAACTTATTCAGCAGAATGCATTAAATCCTGTAATTCTTTATTTTCCACACAGTCAAAAATCAACATAATTTTCTGTTTAAGCAGTCCAATAACATGTTGCTGATACTTTAACATATGAAACTGGCAGTTTAAAGCCCTAATGGCCAAGGTTGCAGAAGTGTAAACCTTCTTACCCCATCTATCCAGCGCCCTGGAGTCTCTATCAGAAGGGGTAGGATTTTTAGCAGTAGAAGCCTTAATGCACTTGAGCCCCTGTGAAATAGTCTCTGGATCAGCAATAGGACTTTTAAAAAGGAACTTGTGGGACTCAGGGACCCTGTAGTATCTGCCAGGTTTTCTGGGAGCAGGAGGCAAGGAATCAGGGGCCAAACTAGATTCCGAAAAAGCATCAACAATGTCTAGTAGAGGAAGAATAGCTAAATGCCTATGCTGAGGTAGGAGAAGGAAATCCCAAAGCCTCTTTTTTGAATCATAAAAATTCTGTCTTTCCCAGTGGAAATGCTCCCTTACAGTATTGTAAGGTTTCCCCAAAAGACAAATCCTCAAGAGAGGAAGCAGAGGGAATGGAGTCCTCTGCATCAGAATCTTCATAAGTAGATAAGGGCAAATCCAGGTCATCAGAAGGATAAGAAAAAATGGAATCCTGATCAGAAGATTCATAATCAACTTCAGTCCTAGGCCTCTTAGAAAGGGGGGGGGGGGTTGACTACCCCTGATTAGAGTTATTAGATCTTCAGCCATTCTCATTTGTTTTTTTAGGTGGCCTGACCATGTGGCCTGGGTGTCATTTTTTTAGGCATGGCTAGGTAAAGAAGGAGGCGTCAGTTTAATATGCAAGTCCACAGGCCTGAATACACCCTCAGAAGCCAGTGCCTGCACAGTGGCTCTGGACCCATCCAAGGTAGAGACATCCGCAGGTTCCATAGTTGAAGCATCTTGCAGCATACCGGACTCCGAATGGTTCTCAGTAGAGGCCTGCGAATCAGAGGTAGCAGGTATCAGGGGCTGGGAAAACGCCTCACTGAGTACCGGCGAACTGGCGACTGGCTTAAGAGAAGCATCTTCGGCAGTTTTGGACCTCGGCGGTCTGTCTCTGTCTTTATCTTTGCATTTTTTCGGAATCCCAGTAATCGGATGCCTAACTGACGACATTTCTGGATAATTAAACCGAGAACCGAAATATTTAGAGGCAAAAATATACAGACGACGGATAGTGCGCTGATTAAATAAAGGACAAAACCGACAGCAAGGTAAGTCGTGGTCAGGGCCTAGGCAAGGAATACAGTACAAATGAAAATCTTTATGAGGTATTTGCTTTCCACAAGTAATGCAATTATTAACTTTTACTGACATCGGTAAGAAGCAAGAAAAAGTTTCCCCAGCGGGGTACTTAGCTTTCGTTGAAGACTTCGGTTCTGAAACTCGAAAACGAAAATTTCAGGAGTCGGCCAACCAGCAGTTGAGAACTGCTTCTGCTCTGGGCACCGCACGGCAAGAAAGACTGATGTAATGACATCGGCTGCATGTTTTATACCACTGACGACCTGACGTCATGGAAGAAGGGACAGCAACTGACGCAGGACCCAAGACTCTGTTAATCAGGCCGACTGAGGGCTACCTGCAAGCAGATAACCCAAATGTAATGACTGCAACAGTGAAACACGGAGAACTGACAACTAGCTTAACGGAATCGTCGTCGGCAGTTTTGGGCATGTGCAGTCTGTCTCTGTGTTTATCCTTATGTTTTTTTTCGGAAGATCGGTTGTCAGATAGCTTACCGAAGCCTCATCGGAATTCAAGGACTGAAAGTGAAAATATCTAGCTACAAAAAGGGCCCGCCGACGTACAGTTCTGGCACTGAACAAAGCACAAAAGTGACAGCAAGGGACGTCAAGGTCTGGGTCTAAACAAGTGATGCAGTAGGAATGAAAGTCTTGGTGTGGTATTTGCTTTCCACAGGCAAGACAATTGTTAACTTTTTCTGACATCGGTTAAAGCAAGAAAAAAGGATCCCCAACGGAGGTACTTAGCTTTCGAAGACTTCAACTTCAATTTGGAAATGAAAAACCCAGGTAGCGGCTGACTGGCACTTGCTTCTGCTTCGGGCTCCTCGGCAAGAAAGACTGATGTAATGGCGTCGGCTGCCTGTTTTTATACCACTGACGACCTGACATCAGTCCTGGAGTGACAGCAACCAACGCAGAAATACCAAGTTTCTGGTAATCGGGCCGACTGAGGGCTACCCTGGCAGGGATAACCTAAATGTGATGACTGCAACAGTGAAACATGAAGAACATCGTGAAGAATAATGACAGTGGATAGCACAGATGCCAAGTTATGCTGAGTACATAACTCTTTATCTGATGCTATCAGTGTCATTATTGATCATGGACGGCCCAGAGTCCCCAGCTAACTAAAATCCTGGGAGGCCACAAGGAAGGACATGACTGAGCACAGCAGAAAGTACAGTTTTGTACCTACCATAAATGTAGATGTTCGAGTGTTCACACTGCTGCAGTCATCACACCTGGGTTATCCTGCCGTCAGGCGGTCCCACAGTCGACCAGAGTTCCAAAGTCTTGGTCCGACGTCGGTTGCTGTCGCTTCTTCCCTGACGTCAGTGCGCCAGGGATATATAATATGCATCCAACGCCATTTTCTTCAGTTTTTCTTGCCTCGGATGTCAGGTGCCCCCAAGTGGATAGGCAATACATATTGCTAATCAAAAATATACATAAACAATAAAAACAATACCTTCAGTTACCAGCAAATACACCCCAAAGATTGTATAGGATAGAAGGGTATAGATAAATTCAGAGTGGATGGAGGGAGGGTAACCTGGACTGCAGCAGTGTGAACACTCGAACATCTACATTTATGGTAGGTACAAAACTGTACTTTCTGCTGTGCTCAGTCATGTCTTTCCTTGTGGCCTCCCCATTTTTTAGTAGGCTGGACTCTGGGGGTCTATGATCAATAATGACACTGATAGCATCAGATAAAGAGTTATGTACTCTAACAGCAACATGGCATCTATCCACTATCACTATCATTCTTCACTATGTTCACCATGTTACACTGCTGCAGTCATCACCTTGGGTTGAATCCCAAAGCTAAGGTTGGGTGGCTGGTCTACAGAGAGTTAGGATTGGCTAAGAGGCCCTGCAGAACTGCAGTGGCAAACCCTGCTCTGGATTTAGAGAAAAGAGGCAGGTGGTAATGCTTGGTGAAGGTGTGCACTGAACTCCAAGTTGTAGCCTCCAAAATTTCTTTGGTAGGTACTCCTCTGAGAAAGGCTGATGAAGTGGCTGTTGCCCTGGTGGAATGAGGCCTAATGTTATTAGGGACTGGTTTTCCATGCTGTGTGTAGCAGTACCGAATACAGTGTCCTATCCATTTGGATATAGTCTGCTTTGAGATAGCCTTGCCTTGTGATCCTGCAGCATATGCTACAAACAGTTGATCAGTTTTCCTGAAAACTTGTCCAAGTAGAAGTGTAGCTGCCTGTGTATGTCCAAAGTATGCATAAGTTTCTCCCCTTTATTTTGGGGGTTTGGATAAAAGGTAGGCAAATGGAAGGTTTGGTTAAGAGCCACACTAGATACCACCTTTGGCATGAAGGTAGGGTTTTTGTCCTTAAAGATACCCTGTCCTGATGAAAAATTATAAAAGGTTCCACTGCCATTAATGCCTGTAGCTCTGAGACTCTTAGTGCTGAAGTTACTGCCTGGAGCAGAGCTGTTTTCCATGATAAAAATTTTAGATCGGCTGTATTGGCTGGCTCAAAAGGTGGTAGGGTCAGTTTTTCCAAAACAAAATTGAGGTCCCAAGTTGGTGTTGGTGCTCTCCGGGGCGGTCTTATGTTTTTAGCCCCTCTGAGGTACTGCTTTAGCAAGGGATGAGAGAATAAAGGAGGATCCGTGTCATAATGTGCATAAATGGCAGAGGCGTGGATCTTAACTGATGAAAAGGATAGGCCTCTGTCCAGCATCTCAGTTAAGTATTGTAAAATCTGAGGAATGTTTGGAATAAGAGGGTTAAGGCTGTGAGCCTGGTTCCAGGCGCAGAATCTCTTCCATTTTTCTGAGTAAGCTTTCCTGGTGCTAGGCCTCCTGGCCTCCAAAATGACATCCATAACAGCTTTAGAGAGAGGTGTTGCCCATTTGGCTAAAGTATCTGCCATGCAGCCAAGTTTAGGGTTTTGAGCTGACCGTGCAGGATCGGATTGTTTTGTTGAGTCAGAAGGTGTGGAATTTGGGGCAAAATCCATGGTGGGCCTTGAGCCAAGTTCCTTAAGATAGGGTACCAGTGCTGGCGTGGCCAGTCTGGAGCGATCAGGATCATCTGTGGTTTTTCTTGTCTGGCTTTTAGGAGTACCTTTGAAAGGAGAGGCAGCGGTGGGATGGCATAAACTTTTAGGTTTTTCCAGCTGAACAGAAGAGCATCCACTTTCCATGCTTGTTTGTGATAAGTCCTTGTGCAGAATTTTTGTAGCTGGCAATTCAGTGGGGAGGCAAAAAGATCTATGTCTGGGCATCCCCATTTTTGTGTTATCATGCTGAAGATTTGTGGATTCAATTTCCATTCGTGAGGTTCCATGATACTTCTGCTTAGGTCGTCTGCCAGAGTATTTTTCTTTCCTGGCAGGAATTGTGCTTGCAGGTGAACTTGGTACATTAGAGCTGTGTTCCACAAGGTCATGGCTTGCCTGCATAGGGGATAAGAATGTGTGCCCCCTTGCTTGTTTATGTGCCACATTATTGTGGTGTTGTCTGTCTTTAGTAATAGTTGTCCTGGATGTAGAAGGTCCTTGAAAGCTGTTAGGGCATTTTGAACAGCCAACATCTCTTTTTGATTGATGTGAAGATGCATCTGGTCTGTGGTCCACTTGCCCTGAATGCATTTTCCTGCCATGTGTGTTCCCCAGGCGTAATCCGAAGCATCTGTTGTTAGAGTTTGCCTGGCTGCGGGTTGGGTAAAAGGCTGTCCCTTGTTTAGGTGACATGCCTGTGCCCATCAAAACTCCTGTTGTAGGCAGGGAATCATTGGAATTACTGCTTCTAGACTATGAAAATGTTGAGTCCAAACACTTTTTAGGTACCATTGTAATTTCCTCATATACAGTCTGGCATATGGTATTAGTAGTATGCAGGATGCCATGAATCCCAGGGCCTGCAGAATTTTTCTTGCAGGGAGATGGGACGTTTTTGCCAGTAGTTGAAAATATTGAGTTAGTTGCACTTGTTTGTCTGGCGTGAGGTAAGCCATCTGGGCCATTGTATTTAAGCTGGCACCCAGGAATGTAATCTGTTGTGAGGGCACAAGTTTTGACTTCTTTTCGTTTACTGTGTACCCTAGAGAAATTAGCAACTTTTTCACAAACGCCAGATGCTGTAGAAGAATGTCCTTTGTCTCTGCTTGAATGAGGCAGTTGTCCAGGTATGGATATATTTGAATTCCTTTTTGTCTGCAGAATGCAATTACTGGTGCCAGGCATTTTGTGAAGACCCTGGGTGCAGTAGATAAGCCAAAGGGCAGTGCAGAGAATTGGTAGTGCATTGTACCAGCTTTGAATCCGAGGTATCTTCTGCAAGTTTGTCTGATAGGGACATGCAGGTATGCCTCTGAGATCCAGGGTAACCAGCCAAGCCTTCTTGCCCAGCATGGGTAGAAACTGCTGTAATGTCAACATTTTGAATTTTGGAATATCCAGGTAAGTATTCAGAATTGAAAGGTCCAGTATAGGCCTCCAGGCTTTGTCCTTTCTGGGGACTAGGAAGAGTCTTGAGTAAAATCCTTGTCCTTGTTCCTGTTGTGGTACTTTTTGTATAGCTCTCATGTCCATGAGGGCTGAAATTTGTTTTTGTGCCTCTGCCCATTGATTTTGTGGCAGGTCTGGCATTCGTTTTAGTTTTGGTAAAGTATGAAAGTGGAATCTGTAACCTTGACAAACAATATTCAGGACCCATTTGTCTTGAGTGATTGTTTGCCAGTTTTGAGAAAAAAGTGCTAGTTTTCCCCCTAAGGGGGCTTCCAAAAGGGACGTGCTTGGCATACGCAAAGGAAAGTCATTGAGACTTCTCCTCACCTCCTTTTGGGGTTGAGGTGCCCCCACTGTCATCATCTGTTTGAGCCTTGGGGCTGAGATCTGCCTCTTGGGCGTCTGTATCTGCCTCTCTGAGGCCTGTCTGACACTGGAAAGGACCAATTTTTTGTTGGCCAATTTCTGCTGAACCGAGGTGGCTGTACCTGTAAGAAATCCTTGACTGTTTGCATAGATTTAGCTTTATCCTCCATTTTCTTAAACACCTCTTCTGCCTTAACACCAAACAAGGTATCATGCTGTAAAGGAGCATCCAGTAATTTAGCTTTAACATGATCAGGTAAACTTTGTTCTTTTAACCAAGCATGTCTTCGAATAACAGAACCTGTAACTGCGGCCCTACAAGAGGCCTCTAAAGAATCAAAACCACATTGCAGAGTATGTTTTCCCACCTGCTCAACTGCATGCAATAAATCCTGCATTTCTTTACAATCAGGAGCTTCTGCGCTAGCAAGCATTTTCTGTTTTAACTGAGCCATTAAATATTGTTGGTACTTAAGCATGTGAAACTGGCAATTTAAAGCTCTTACTGCTAAAGTTCCAGACGTGTATACTTCCTTCCCCCATCTATCCAAAGCTCTGGAATCTCTGTCAGAGGGTACTGGATTTTTTGCAATGGAAGCCTTAACCCCTTTTGGACCCTGGGAAATAGTTTCTGGATCAGCAGAAGGGTTTTTGTAAAGAAACTTGAGAGAGTCAGGGACTCTAATGCCTATCTGGCTTGGCTGGAGCAGGGGGCAAAGAATCAGGAGATAAGCTGGATTCAGAGAACACATCATCCACAATGTCTAGCACAGGCGGAATAGCCAGGGGCCTGTGCTGAGGCAATAAGAGGAAATCCCTGAACCTTTTCTTGGATTCTGAGTAATCCTGACTTTCCCAATGGAAATGTTCCCTCATGGTATGCAAAGTTTCCCCAAAAGAATAATCCTCAGGAGGAGAGGCTGAAGGGATAGATTCCTCAGCATCAGAGTCCTCATAGGGGGGTAGAGAGTATCCCTGGTCTAAAGAAGAATCAGAGGAAATGGAAACCTGATCAGAGGAATCATAATCTGTATCCTGCCTAGGCCTTTTCTCTGGAGGGGGATGGGAACCCCTGATTAGAGTAATGAGGTCTTCGGCCATTTTAAGCATCTGTTTCTTAGGCATGGAGGACTGTCCAGGAGAATGCTGTACTTGTTTCTTTGTCTTTAATGGTACCTTTGTCTTGGCTGTTGTTTTAATGGTAAGTTGTGAAGGTCTGAAAACACCCTCAGTAGCCGATGCCTGCTCAGCGACTCCGGACTCATCTGAGGGATTAGTTTCCACAGGCCCAATACCTTGAGTTTCCAGAGGCCTAGATGTCTCCACGTGGGAGTCGGAAGCGGCCTGTGGCTCTGAGGTAGTGGGTGTCAGGGGCTGCGAAAGCACCTCACTAAGAACCGGCGACTGGCCTAGAAGAGGTTTCATCGTCGGTTTTGGACCTCGGATGCCTGTCTTTATCCTTGTCTTTGCGTTTTTTTGGTATTGAGGTCGTCGGCTGATCCGACGGCATGGTATAATTGAACCTTCAGCCAAAGTAGTGTAAAGCAAAATCAAAAAGTACAGTTTTGCGAAACAAATTATAAAGATTTCCACTCTTACTGTCTTGTTTTTGCCCAGCCCCAGCACGACGTGGCAGCCTGTTCGGCCTCCTTTTCTTTTTTTACCGACGCGGGCGTCGCCGGCGATCGATGCAGAAACAGTTTTTTTTTTTTTTTTATTTCGCGTACATTTGCCGACCAAATCCTCCAACTACCCAAGAAAAAAAAAGATAAGATACATCACTTGTCCGCCTGGGTTAAACCAAACCGGTAAAGCAAAGCATGAGTGTCTCGGTTTTGAGGAAACAGTTCAAAAACAAAACTGAACAAAGTACTTCCTAACTACAACTCTGTCCCTCTTAAATTTCACCCATCGACCCTGCTACAATAGAAATTTTCGTGGTTGACTGGTTGACTTATCCCCCTGCTGCGCAGCCTCCCTCTGCCATGTCCTTCTAGGCCTCCTCTGCTGCCATGTCCATTTCCTTTCTAAAACAGTGCCTGTTAAACCCCCTAAACAGTGCCCAATTGACCCCCACATCGTCTTTTTATAGTGCGTTTGTTCAATCTAGCACAAAACAGACAACTAGTGACGTCGTGATCAGGGCCTAGGCATGGAATACAGTAAGAGTGGAAGTCTTTATGAGGTATTTGCTTCCCACAAGAAATACAATTAATAATTTTCTCTTATCGGTCTGAGGCAAGAAAAAGGTTTCCCCAACGGGATACTTAGCTTTATTGAAGACTTTGGATCTGAAATTAGACTTCGAAAATCTCAGGAGTCGGCCGACCGGCACTTGCCAACTGCTTCGGGCACCACGCGGCAAGAAAGACTGAAGAAAATAGCGTTGGATGCATATTATATATCCCTGGCGCACCGATGTCAGGGAAGAAGCGACAGCAACAGACGCCGGACCAAGACATTGGAACTCTGGCCAACTGCGGGACCGCCTGACAGCAGGATTACCCAAGTGTGATGACTGCAGCAGTGTAACATGATGGGCATCCAAAGGATGCCCTACCCCTAGACACTAGATCCAACTTATAGTGCATCACAAAAGGATGAGGACTTGACCAAGTGGCTACAGCACAAATGTCATCCAATGATGTCCTAGCCCAGAACACAGAGGAAGTAGCCACAGATCTAGCAGAATGGACTTTGTCAGCTTAACAGCAAAGATCTTATCAAAACTCTCAGATATGCCCTATGCAGGAAACAATCCAATGAGAGAGGGAGACTTTGGATATGGCATTGCCTTTCCTGGCTTGGGAAAATGTTACAAATACTTGGTCAGATCTTCGAAATTTTTTAGTCCTGTTTAGATAGAAATGCAGCTGTCTATGCACATCCAAGAAATACAGCTGATACTCGCCTTTGTTAGAATAACTGGGGGAAAAGACTGGAAGAACTACACTGGTTCAGGTTATTTTCCAAGCCACCATGGGAATAAAAGAAGGATTGGTTCTGAGGGAAACCCTGTCCTTATGGAAAACCATAAAAGGAGGTTTTACACAGAGGGCTTCCAATTCAGAAACTCTTTTGGTGGAAGTGATAGCAACTAAAAAGGCTGTCTTCCAAGACAAGAACTTGATATCACAAGTTGCAGCAGGTTCGAATGGGAGGAAGGGTTAAGGATTGCAGCACCAAGGAAAGATCCCATGGAGAGGAAGGGTCCTTCAAAGGAAGGTCTAGCAAGAACAATCCCTTTAGAAACCCTTTGGATAATCTTGAAAAAAAAAATGGACAAACATCCAGATGGAAGTTGGATATCACCGCCAGCTGAAGCTTTATCATACAAAAACTTGCCCCTTGATGAAAAAGGCAAGACAAGGACACGACAGCCAACATGGGGACTGAAATGGGATCTATATCCCAAACCCAAACAGAAAATCTGTTCCATTTGCTGAGGCAGACTTTCTTGGGAGATGGCTTCTGGGAAGCCAAAATAATATCCTTCACCAGTGAAAGTAACTTTGTTTGGCTGACCATCACTGGAACTGGAGGAACCAGGTTGTCACAGTCTCAAGGACTTCATTTTGGGAGGGGAAAGCCACCCCTGGGTGGCAAATAAGATCCGGATCTAATATCCAAGGAGGATATTTCAAATGAGACCATTTAAGGGAGAACCACATCTGTCGAGGCCAAAAGGTAGCAATGAGGATGAGTTGAGCCTTCAGGTGCCGGGCTTTCTGCAGAACTTTGGGAATCAGGGGGATTAGAAGACAGGCAAAAAGGAGGCCCAGCAGCCGATCGTGAATCAGAGCATCCTAGAGAGATCGGGGCAAAAAAGGTGCTGCACTTGTGATTGTCCAAGACGCAAATAGGTCACAGCATAGGGATTCCCATCTGCTGAAGATCTGATTCACCACTGACCGATTCAGGGACCACTCTTGAGGACTCGAGCTGGCCCTGCTCAGCTTGTCCGCTAGAGCGTTGGATTTGCCGGGGATGTGCATTGCAAGGAGAAAGTGGCCTGAGGCTTTCACCCATTCCCAAACTCTTATGGCCTCTCTGCACAGAGGATAAGATTGTGTTCCCCCTAGTTTGCTGACATACCAGACCACTGCCATGTTGTCTGTCTGAACAGTTACCATCCCGAGAGGAAGTCCTGGAAGGCTTGCAATGTCAGCAGTACTGCTCTCATCTCGAGGGCACTGATGTGTAAAACTTGGCCTAGGATGGCGTCCACGTGCCTTGGACCATCCTTCCCTGGAAATGTCCACACCCCACCCAAACAGGAACGCGTCTGTGGCCACTGTGGCTTGGGACAGAGGAAGGCAAGGCACAGCCATAGACTTCAGAACTTGAAGAATGAGATGGACTGGGACTCGGTCCCATTCCAAAACAGAGAGGACTTGCTGCTGGATGAAGGCTACTCTGCCGAAGAGCCACCGTCTCCGACATCATGTTGAGAACCATCCCTAATAAATCCAGTCTTAGACAAGGGGAAAGGTGTGACTTCGGAAAATTCACCGTAATCCCTAGGTCTGGAAAAAGGTTCAGGGTAAAATCCACAGCTTGAAGATGATGATGCTATGTGGGAGCCGTTAGGAGCTAATCGTCCAGGTACGGAAAGACCTGAAATCCCTGCAGCTGGAGATGGGCTGCAAATAGTGCCATACATTTGGTGAACACCCAGGGGACTGAGCAGGTCCCTGAACTGATAGTGATTGGCCCCCAGCCAGAAACGCAGAAATCTCCTGGAGCACCTGTCTATTCTGATGTGACATTATGTGTCCTTGAGATCAATGCAGCACATCCAGTCGTCCTTGCGCAGACGCAGCAGAATGGACTGAATAGTGACATCCAGAACTTTGACTTCTGGACTGACAGGTTCAGCCGAATGAAGTCTATGATAGGATGCATGTCCCCTGTTCGTTTTGGGACTAAAAGGAAGTGAGAGTAAGTTCCGGATCCTTGCTGTCCTGTCGGGACCTTTTGGATGGCCTTTTTTGCAGGAGGTCGTGGACTTCTACGAGAGGCAACTCTCTTTGGCGGGGTGGGACATCTGGGAGTGACAACTGCGGTGGTGGTGAAGAATCGAATGGAATGACACAACCTCTGGATACAATGCTGAGCACCCACCGGTCCGAGGTAATAGAAACCCAGGCTAGTTGGCGCAAGGAAATCCAAACCCCAACTGCCTTCCAGAGTAGGGCAGTCAGGCAGCACTTCAGGGGCACTGCTGCAGCTTTTCCGAGAAAGGTTCCCAGAATCCTTGATTTTGCGGACCTCGTCTGCCTCTAGGACGGCGCCTGTTGTCGAACCCCCTACCCCAGCAAGAAGAGGAATTCTGTGGAGCATCCTGGAAGGAAGACTGCGACTTACGGAACCACATCTTCTGCCTCTGAGTCTTAGAAAAAGGCCTGTTAGGAAGTAGCAAACTTGATCAAGACAGCTGAAAATGTCTGTCCCTCCTGCTCACTGCTGGTCAAAGTCAATTTGACTGAAGGATGGAAGAGGGTGGACCCATCACAAAAGGGGCATTAGTGAAGGCCGCCTAGAAGTTGGCTGCAAATCCGCAAAGGCGGAGCCAGGAGTGGCACCTGAATGCAATTGCCTGTACCCTTTGTTCGAGAGGTGGCGTCTACAGAGTTTGAGATCAACCTCATCGAAGCACTGGATAGGGATGTGAGAGTAGTGAGATTCGGCGACACTGTCTTCAAGCTCTAACCCTGAAAGGGAAGTGGAGAGCAACACCACCAAATCCCTTTGCAGCTGGTTGAAATGTGCCATGTAGTCAGCTGTCCTCAGTCCAAAACTGGCTGAGGCATAAATGCACTTCCCAAATTGATCCATCGCCCTAGACTCCTATTAGGAGGATGAACCGAGGAGATCTTTTCCATGAGCTCCTTCTTGGTGGCTGCTGCAACCACAATAACATTTACCAGTACACCTTTGCTCCAGAAGGGCATCTATTGGGGGGGGGGGGGCTAAGGAATTTGCTCTCTTGGGTACTGGTTGCACTGCGTCTGGCTCCTTCCAAGCCCTGCTAGTCACAAGCTGGACCAACTTGTCAGCAATAGGGGACACCCAGGAGGAAGATGGGCCCACCCTGAACGCCTTCAAGAATACGGATTCCTTGGAGGACGGGGTTGGGGAAGACCAACCTCCTTGCTGCTTAAGGATTTCTAGGATATCACCGAAGGACATCTCCAAGAGTGGAAGTCTGGGGGACCCGTCCCCTTCATCGAAGTCCATATCATCTGCAACAGACTCCTGTGGGGAGTCAAGGTGCCTCCTCTTGCACGACCTCTTCCGAGGAGGCTCCTCTGCCGGGGGCTCAGGGGAGGACTCGGAGGAGGGGACCCCAAGGGGAGTAACTCCCTTCTGAAGATAATCTTGAGGTGGATGGCTATGGGCCAAAGACGAGGACTCATCACCAAAAATGGAACCGGGTAATATAGGGTTCAGAGGTGAGGAGGAGGAAGCCAACCAACTGGACATGGTCCTATTGCCCGAAAGGCCAAAAGACCAGATGAAGCCCCCTCATCCCTCTCCCCACAGGCCAAGTGCGTGTGTGGCTGACCCAGTCCAGTGCCCACATCCCTGGATGCTATCAATCCTGAGCTGTCCAAGGCTGAAGCCCCCAAGGGAAGAGAATGATCCGAAAACTCTGGACACAAAACCAACCCCCAGTGGCCCGGGTGGACATCTGGGGCACGAGGTAAGGCCGACCCTGATGGACGATGAGCCGGCTCGACCAGGCACCCCAGTGGTGTGGAAGTAGGGGTACTTCCTGATGCCAACTGACATGCCTTCGATGAGCCCTGAACCTGAGCACCAAGCTCTCAGGAGTCTGTCGGGGAGAGAGGGGCATGATGGTGGGAGAGGAACCCCTAGGCGCATGACTAGGGGAACAGAATAAACCCAAATCCATTTGGGCTTTGAGGAAACTCATCATTAGGTCCATATTCGAGGGGAGCAAACCTCTGGTGGACATAGAGGAAACCAAGGAGGGACTCGAGTGGGTGGACGGCCTAGGGTCCCTCGAGGACCACCTGCTGGGCCACTTCAGATCTGAGGCCCGGGATCGGACTGGGGAGTCTACCACAATGACGGTGTCGGTCAGCATCGAGGGAGCTGAAGGAGCCAGAGCAGAAGACAGGGCAGATGGATCCGAGCCGGCCTGCTGTTTACCTGTAGGATCCGAAGTAGTCAGAGCCAACTGGGACCTGGTCCTCTCAGTCGGATCCGAGACCCTGCCCATCCTGGAGGGTTCAGAGCCGGTATTAGATGCCGAAGCTCTCAGACTTGAAGCGCCCGACGCCAGACTCTGATCCGGAGCACTTGGATCCGAGCACCTCGGCTATTTGGTAAACTGACCCCTAGAGGAAGAATGCTTCCTCTAAGGATCAGGGGGCACCTTCGAGGTGGATCCCGATACAAAAGGACCTCCTGAGGGTAAGCCCTTTAGAACCAGCTTGTCCCTCAGGAAAATTCTAAATGGGGCTTTCCTAGACAGTAGATGCACTCCTCATGAGGGTCTGTGGGGGCCAGCTTGCGACCGCATGAGCAGCAGCGTTTGAAGCCACCACGCTTCTCAACCATACCTGCACTCTCCACGAACACCACACACACACTTCACAGGGAGAAGAGAAAAAGGCAGGAAGGGACCTAATGCCAGAGACAACTGGAGGGAGGAAGCCTAACTCTGAAAATAGATTAACAAAAACCCACTAGAATACTACTAATTCTAAAAAGGGGAAATAGACTGAAAAGGTAGAAGAAAAATTTCCCCTTAAAAAAGTTAATACTTAGCTTTAGGCTTGCCCGAGCTCAGGAAAGTACAGTTGTGTACACTTAGTATAAATGTAGATGTTTGAGTGTATTCACTGTTGCAGTCATTACATCTGGGTTATCTGCTTGCAGGTAGCCCTCAGCCGGCCTGAATACCAGAGTCCTGGATTCCTGAGTCGGGATGCTGTCTCTTCTTCCATGACGTCAGGTCGTCAAGGGTATAAAACATGCAGCCGACATCATTACATCAGTTTTTCTTGCCCCAGATGTCAGGTGCCGCCATAATGGGAAGCAATTGTATGTTATGTTACACCTCCATCAAAAAGCAAACACACCAGAAAGCTTAAATAAACCAAACAAGAAGGAAAGGCAGAGCCAAGAGAAGTCAGGAGGCTGGAGGGAGGGTAACCAGGACTGCAACAGTGAATACACTTAAACATCTACATTTATGATAAGTGTACACAATTGTACTATGTTCTTCGTGTTTCACTGTTGCAGTCATTACATTTGGGTTGATTCCCAAAGCTAAGGAAGGGAGGAGGAAGTCAGAGAGTATTAGGACCAGCTAATAAGCCCTGCAAGACTGGAGTAGCAAAACCAGCTCTGGATTTAGAAAAAAAAATAGGCATGTGGTAATGCTTGGAGAAGGTATGTACAGAGATCCAGGTAGCAGCTTCTAGGAAGTCCCTGGTAGGGACTCCTCTGAGGAAGGCTGTAGAGGTAGCTGCAGCCCTGGTGGAATGTGATCTTATCCCCTGTGGGGTAGGATTTCCATAGTGTTTATAGCAGAAATTAATGCAATGGGCTATCCATTTGTAGGTTCATAGGTTGGTACTGGGCTATCTGCCCGAAGGCATACATTAGCCCAGCCACGTTGTGCGGTATTCACCACCCCTTTAGTAGTTCCCTAGGACCCTTGTACTAGCAGCTAGTACCCTTGGCCCCTACCTAGTAGCGCTGTTGGTGTGATCCCCGGTGTGAACTTTCTGTTACCCATCCACTCATCAAGGTTCCTCTTGAAGTGTGATAGTGAGGGGCTCTGTCTTATGTAGATCGGGACCCTGTTCCATAGTAAGGGAAGTCTCTGCGAAGGGAATCTATCCCTCCAGCATGTTCTATTCATTGTTGTTTAGAAATGGTTTGCTTTGAAATGGCCTACCCCTCTGCCCCTGCAGCAAAGCCATCTAGCAGCTGTTCGGATTTCCTGGGAGGCTTAGTCCTGTCCAAATAAAATTCAACTTATCTGTGCACATCCAAAGAGTGCAGTATTCGTTCACCTTTGCTTTTTTGTGGATTCGGGAAAAAGGTAGGTAAATGAATGTACTGATTTAGGGCCACACTAGACACCACCTTGGGCATAAAAGAAGGATTGGTCCTGAGGGAAACCCTGTCTGCATGGAAGATAATGAAGGGCTCCACTGCCATGAGGGCCTGTAATTCAGACACTCTTCTTTCTGAAGTGATGGATAGAAGGAAGGCTGTTTTCCAAGAAAGGAATTTCAACTCTGCACTTGCAGCTGGTTCAAATTGAGGGAGACAGCTTTTGCAATACAAAGTTAAAGTCCCAGGCTGGCGTAGGGGCTCATCTGGGGGGGGGGGGGGGGGTCTTAAATTTTTGGCCCCTCTGAGTAATTGCTTTAGCAGGGGGTGAGAGAAGAGGGGTGGCTCAGTATTATAATGTGCTGAAATGGCATAGGCATGAATTTTAATTGACGAGAAGGATAGGCCCATGTGGAGCATTTCTGTTAAGTACTGAAGAATATGAGGTAAGTTATGATTGTTGTGCCCATCCCCCGAGTCTGGCTCCAGGAACAGTATCTTTTCCACTTTTCAGCATAAGATTTTCTAGTACTAGGACTCCTTGCTTCGAGAATGACATCTAGCACCTGCTTACGGAGGGATACTATTGGGGAGCTCAAGGAATTAACCAGGCTGCAAGGTTCAGGGTTTGAAGCTGAGGGTGCAGAATCTGGCCCGCCTCCTGGGACAGCAGGGAAGGTGTCTGAGGTAGGTGCCATGGTTCTGCGCAAGAGAGGGTACCAATGCTGGCGTGGCCAGTCTGGTGCAATCAGTATTGTCCTTGGCTCGTCCTGTTTGATCTTTAGCAGAACCTTCGAGAGGAGAGGCAGAGGGGGAAAGGCATAAACCGAGAGGCTTTCCCAGGTAAAGGACAGGGCATCCACTTTCCAAGCTTGACTGTGGGCAGTCCTTGTGCAGAATTTGTCCAATTGGTAGTTTTGAGGGGAGGCAAACAGGTCTATGTCTGGAGTCCCCCATTTGTTCCTCAAGAGGTTGAATATTTTTGGTTCCAGTTTCCATTCGTGTGGGTTCATGAGATTTCTGCTTAGGTCATCTGCCAGTGAATTTAGCTTGCCTGGCAGGAATTGAGCTTGTAGGTGCACTTGGTAGCTCAAGGCTGTATTCCACAGAGCCATGGCTAGTCTGCAGAGAGGGTATGAGTGGGTTCCCCCCTGCTTGTCTATGTACCACAAAACTGTGCTGTTGTCTGTCTATACCAATAATTGTCCTGGAAGGATGCAGTCTTTGAAGACGGTCAGAGAATTCTGTACAGCTAACATTTCTTTTTGGTTGATATGCAGGTGCATCTGACTCGGGTACCATTTGCCCTGAATGCACTGCCCTACCAAATGAGCCTCCCATGCAGTCTGATTCGTCTGTTGTTAGGGTTTGGGTGGCAGGGGGTAGAGTGAAAGGGAGCCCCTTGTTGTGGTATCAGGCCTCTACCCACCAAAGGAACTCTGTCTTCATACAAGGAATGTAAGGAATAATTGATACAAGGTCCTGAGAATGTTGGCACCATAGACTTTTTAGACACCATTGTAGTTTCCTCATATGCAGTCTTGCATATGGAATTAGTAGAATGCAAGAGGCCATGAACCCCAGGGCTTGCAGAATTTTCCTTGCAGACAGCTGTGTCTTTGTGGCCAGTAGTTTGAAGTACGCTGTCAAATAAACTTGTTTCTCTGGAGTGAGGAAAGCCATCTGGGAAGTTGTGTTCAAGCTTGCTCCCAGGAATACAGGCTGATGGCAGGGTACTAGGTGAGATTTCTTTTCGTTTATGGTGTACCCCAGTGAGGTCAGAAGCTTCTTTACAAATGCCAGATGTTTTAATAGCAAGTCCTGGCTTTCTGACTGAATCAGACAATCGTCCAGGTATGGGTATATTTCAGTATTTCTCTACCTGCAGAATGCAATGGCTGGTGCTAGACACTTTATGAATGCCCTGGGCACAGCAGATAAGCCAAAGGGAAGTGCAGAGAACTGATACTGCATGGAGCTTGCCCTGAAGCGTAGGTATTTTCTGCAAGATTCCCTTATTGGAATGTGCAGGTAAGCTTCCTTTAAGTCTAAGGTTGCCAACCAGGCATCTTTGCCTAGTATAAGAAGCAGCTGTTGAAGTGTTAGCATTTTGAATTTTGGGATAACAAAAAGGTGTTTAGAATAGAGAGGTCCAGGATAGGACATCAAGAGCGGTCTTTTCTGGGTACCAGGGAAAGTCTTGAATAAAAACCTTGTCCCCTTTCATCTGCTGGGACAGGGTGAATATCCCTGCTACTTAGAAAGGAGAGAGAACCTGCTGTTGAGCCTCAGCCCACTGATTTAGGGGTAGGTCTGGCCAACCATTTGGGGTTGGTAGGGTGTGGAAGTGGAATCTGTATCCTTGGAAAACTACATTTAAAACCCATTTGTCCTGGGTTATGAGTTCCCAGTTTTTTGCATGCAGGGCAAGCTTTCCTCCTATGGGAGCAGGCAGTTGAGCAGGGCTTGGAAGGGTTAAGGTTAAGTCATTGTTACATCTAACCTCAGGGGGGTGTCTTACTACTTCCTGCTTTGGAAGTGGGAGCCCCCCACTGCTTAGGCTTGTGCATAGCCTGAGACTGTAACGTAGGTGGTCTGCTGTTCCTGGGTTTGAACTGAGAAGGCCTGGAAGAGACTGGAAAGGGCCAATTCTTTGAAGGCCAATGCCTACAAAATCTAGGAGGCTGTACTTGCAGGAAATCTTTAACAGTTTGCATAGATTTAGCTTTTTCCTCCATCTTTTTGAGGACGACTTCTGCTTTATTGCCAAACAGGCGGTCTTGGTTTAAGGGAGCATCCAGTAATTTCGCTTTAACAGGATCTGGCAAGTTTTGCTCCTTAAGCCAAGCATGCCTTCTAAGTACAGACCCAGTGACAGCACCCCTGCAAGATGCTTCTAAAGAATCAAAACCACATTGCAAAGTATGTTTACCAACTTGTTCAGCAGAATGCATTAAATCCTGTAATTCTTTGTGTTCAGCACAGTCAGGAATCAACATCGTTTTCTGTTTAAGTCCCATAATATGCTGCTTGTACTTTAACATATGAAACTGGCAATTTAAAGCCCTAATGGCCAAAGTAGCAGAAGTGCATACCTTCTTACCCAATCTGTCCAAGGCTCTAGAATCTCTATTAGAAGGGGTAGGATTTTTGGCAGCAGTAGCCTTAATGCTCTTTGGACCTTGGGAAATGTTCTCTGTATCCACAGTAGGATTCTTGAAGAGGAACTTGTGAGAGTCAGGTACTCTAATACCAGTCAGGTTTTATGAGAGCTGGAGGTAAAGTGTCATGGGACAGGCTAGATTCCAAGAAAGTATCATCTACAATGTCCAGAATAGGAGGGATAGCTAAAGGCCTGTGTTGAGGGAGGAGTAAGAATTCCCTAAGCCTCTTTTTGGAGTCAGAGTAAAGTACAGTTTTGTACCTACCATAAATGTAGATGTCCGAACAGGATTGCATCTGCAGTCCTTACAAATGGGTTGTCCTGTCGTCAGGCAGCCCTTCGGTCGGCCGGATTCCAAAGTCTGGGTCTGGCCTCGGCTGGTGTCGCACTTCACCCGACATCATAGCTACAGTTCTTCGGGTATAAAGGCATCAGCCGACGCCATTTTCCTCAGTGTTTCTTGCCCCAGATGCCAGTTGCCCTCTTGGATAGCTAAATTTTGGATAAATGCCAATGTTTCCAAATAGTAGAAGGCAAACACAAAAAATAATCATGTATGTACATATATACAAACAAATACACCATAAGAGATCCCCCCCCAGCTAGCTATTAGGTGGGCAAATACCCTATGAATACCACAGAGGGGAAGGAGGGTGGGTAATCCTGACTGCAGATGCAATCCTGTTTGGACATCTACATTTATGGTAGGTACAAAACTGTACTATGTCCTTCAAGGATGCATCTGCAGTCCTTACAAATGGGTAGAATACCATACCCAAACTAGGGGAGGAGGAAGAAGAAATTATGGTGTAGTTAGGATCCCTTGCAAAACAGCAGTGGCAAACCCTGCTTGGGATCTAGAGTATAAAGGTAAGTTATAATGCTTGGCAAATGTATGCACGGAGGTCCAAGTAGCAGCCTCTATAATGTCCTTGGTAGCCACTCCTCGTAAGAAAGCTGTGGTAGTGGCTGTAGCCCTTGTAGAATGAGGCCTTATGTTCTGTGGAATTTGCTTTCCATGGTAGGAGTAACAGAATCTAATGCAATTTCCTATCCACTTGGAGATTGTCTGTTTGGAAATTGCTTTTCCTTCCCTTCCTGTTGCATATGCTACCAGAAGCTGGTCAGTTTTTCTATTGCTCTTGGTTCTGTCCAGGTAGTAGCGCAACTGTCTATGTACATCCAAAGTATGCAGCAGTCTTTCCCCCCTGTTCTGTGGATTGGGGAAGAAGGTAGGTAGGTGGATTGCCTGGTTTAAAGACACTCTGGATACCACCTTAGGTATAAATGTAGGATTAGTTCTCATGGACACTCTATCTTGATGGAAGATTAGGAAGGGTTGTACTGCCATTAAAGCCTGTAGCTCAGAAACCCTTCTTGCTGAGGTAACTGCCAGCAGGAAAGCAGTTTTCCAGGATAGGTGTTGAAGATCTGCTGTTGCTGCTGGTTCAAAGGGGTGTCAATTTTTCTAGCACAAAGTTCAAGTCCCATGCTGGTAATGGTGGTTTCCTAGGAGGTTTTACATTCTTAATTCCTCTCAGAAACTGCCCGAGTAGAGGATGCGAAAAGACAGGGGGATCGAAGCTGTATTCTGCAGAAATAGCTGATGCATGTATCTTGATGGAGGAATAGGACAGGCCTGTATGGAAAAGCTCTGCCAAATACTCCAGGATGTTGGCAATGTCTACCTTTGACACATCTTTGCCCCGCACGGTACTCCAAATGAGAAACCTTTTCCATTTTCCTGCATAGTTCCTTCTTGTTGAGGGTCTGCAGGCCTCAAGGATAATGTCTTTAACCCTTTGGGATAAAACTGGGTTAGTTGCTCTTATGTAATGTTCCAGGCAGTCAGTTGCAGAGTTTTCAGGTTTGGATGCAGGATGTTGTAGTCGTTCTGAGTTAACATCAAAGGAATCAGGGGTAGTGTCCACATTTTCCCCCGAGATATGCTCCTCAGTAATGGGTACCAATGTTGTCTTGGCCAATCTGGAGCTATCAGAATGATCCTTGGACGTTCCGCTTTGATTTTTAATAGCACCTTGTGCATCAAAGGAAGAGGTGGGAATGCATATGCTGTCAGGCCTTTCCAACTGAAGGATAGAGAGTCCACCTTCCAAGCAAGTGGGTGGTATGTCCTTGTGCAGAATTTCTTGAGCTGGTGATTGAGTGGGGATGCGAATAGGTCTATTTGTGGCAGTCCCCATTTCTTTGTGATGACCTTGAAGATGTCCGGGTGTAGCATCCATTCGTGAGCATCCGAGGTAGTTCTGCTTAATATGTCTGCTAGGGTGTTTTCTTTTCCGGTACAAAAATTGCTTGTAACTGAATGTTGTAACTCAGAGCCATATTCCATAGGTCCAGTGCCATCCGGCATAGAGGGTATGAATGAGTGCCTCCCTGTTTGTTGATGTACCACATGACTGTGGTGTTGTCTGTCCTTATCATCAACTGGCCTTCTTGGAGGAATGGTCCGAAATTCTGGATTGCTAGTTTTACTGCCAGCATTTCTTTTTGATTTATGTGCAGGTGCAGCTGATCTGGAGTCCATAAGCCTTGTATGCACTTGTCCAGCATGTGGGCCCCCCAACCGAGGTCTGAGGCGTCCGTTGTGATGGTTTGGCTTGGTTGAATGCTGTGGAAGGGCAAACCTGGGTTTGACTGGCATGCCTAAGCCTACCATAGGAACTCTTGTTTCAGGCATGGAATTAGTGGTATTTCGGTTTCTAAGCTGTGCCTGTGTTGAGACCATAAATTCTTTAGGTACCACTGTAGCTTTCTCATATGCAGTCTGGCATGGGGGACCAGGATTATGCAGGATGCCATGAAGCCCAAGGCCTGCAGTACTTTCTTTGCTGTTAGTTTGTTCTGCTTTGTTAATGACAAGAAGTAGAGAGGAAGTTGTTCTTGTTTTTCTGCAGTTAGGAATGCCATCTGTTTTACTGTGTCCAATTCTGCACCTAAGAAGGTTATTCTTTGGGATGGTATCAGTCTTGACTTTTTTATATTGACTGTGTATCCCAGGGCTTGTAGTAAGCAAATGACTCTTTATAAGTCTTCTGTTAGCTTGTTTTTGTTGTCCGCTTGTATCAGGCAGTCATCCAGGTATGGATATATTTGGATTCCCTGAAGCCTGCAGTGAGCGATTACTGATGCCAGGCATTTCGTGAACACTCTGGGCGCAGTAGATAAGCCAAAGGGCAATGCTGAGAATTGATAATGCTCTGATCCTGCAAGAAATCTGAGGTATCTTCTGCAATTTGGTCGTATGGGGACGTGCAGGTATGCCTCCTTGAGATCTAGAGTTACCAGCCAATACTCCTTGCCCAGCATGGGAAGAAGTTGCTGTAGGGTCAGCATTTTGAATTTTGGAACAATGATGAATGTGTTTAAAGCGGACAGGTCGAGAATAGGCCTCCAATTTTTCTCTTTTCTTGGTACCAGGAATAGTCTGGAGTAAAATCCCTTGCCTTGTTCCATAGATGGTACCCTTTCCACAGCTCTCATCTTTGCTAATTGAGCTATTTGTTTTAGAGCTTCTGCCTTTTGATTTGGTGGTATGTTTGGCATTCCTCTTTTTCCTGGTAAAGTGTGAAAATGAAACCTGTAGCCTTGGTCTATAGTTTGCAAAATCCACTTGTCTCTTGTGATATAGTGCCAGTTTTTTGAAAATAAGGCTAACTTTCCGCCTAAGGGTGCTGCTAATTGTTCCCTGGTAGGCGGTGCCAGAGCCAAGTCACTGTGACTGTCCTGTTGCAGTGGTAGTAGTTGTGTCAGTGCCTCGTTGGTTGTTACCTTGCCACTGGCGTCCCCTGTAGGCACCTCCTCTGGATTGATTTCTGCCTCTTGAACGCCTAATTCCTGCCTCTCTGAGTTTTAGAGGAGTCTGGAAAGGACCAATTTTTGGAAGGCCAGTTCCTGCTAAACCTTGGAGGCTGAACCTGTAAGAAATCTTTCACTGTTTGTACAGATTTTGCCTTCTCTTCCATTTTCTTCAGTACCTGTTGAGCAGGAGAACCAAATAAACTGACCTTATCCATAGGAGCATCTAATAGTTTTGCTTTAACATGATCCGGCAAGACCTGTTCTTTCAACCATGCATGCCTTCTTATAACTGTGCCAGTCATGGCTGATCTAAAGGAAGCCTCCAGTGCATCATAGCCACATTTTAAGGAATGGTTACTAACCTGCTGAATGTTATGCACCATTTCTAGAACATATTTCTTATCTAAAGAATCATCAGAGGACAGTTTCTTAGTTAACTGATCAAGCATAAACTCCTGGTACTGGATCATATGAAACTGACAGTTCAATGCCCTAGCTGAGAGAGTAGCAGAGGTGTATACTTTTTTACCCCATCTCTCTAAGGACCTGGATTCCCTTTCAGAAGGGAGAGGGTTTTTAACTGAAGTCGAAGCTACTGCCTTAGGCCCCTGGGAGATAGTCTCGATCTGCAAAAGGAGCCTTGTATAAATGGTGATGAGTGTCCGGGACCCTGTAGAACCTATCGGGCTTAGCAGGGGCTGGAGGTAAAGTATCAGGAGCAGTGCAAGCATCATTAAATGCATCATCCACAACAGGAAGAACTGGAGGTATAGCTAAATGCCTATGTTGTGGTAAATGTAAAAAGGTCCTAAGCCTTTTCCTTGAATCTGAGAAATCTTGTCCCTGCCATTGGAATTGCTCTCTCATGGCATGTAAAGTTTCCCCAAAGGAAAATTCCTCTGGTGGAGAGGCAGAAGGAATCGATTCCTCAGCATCGGAATCTTCATAAGTAGAAAAAGGAGCCTCTGGATGGTCTGTATTGTCTATATCATAAGAAGAATCATCTGAGGACACTGGCTCAGGGGGCTCTGCTCTAGGTCTCTTTTCTGGAGGTTGAGAGGCCCTGTCTGGGTGAGATTGGGATCCCCTTATTAAAGAGATGAGATCCTCTGCCAGAGTAAGCATTTGGGAACTGGAACTGGGCCTGTGAGAGGGGGGCTTAACAGGCACAGACTTAGAAGTTTTGGCTGCTTTAGCCCTGGCAAAGGCCTTTAAGACATGGCTGCAGGCGGCCTAGCAGCACCACGTGCAGGGGTAGAAACATCCAAAGGGATGGTGTCCGATAATTCTTGTGAAACCACAGTAGCAGGTAAAACTTCAGAGGCCGATTCAACCAGGGTAGAAGGGGCCTCGGTAGTAGTCATGGATTCGGCTGAAGATAGAACCGTTTGCTCGGTTTCGGCTGAAACCGAGACACTCACGGTTTGCTTAACCGTGGTTTTGGCCGAAACCGCGGACCGCGAGTGTCGGTCCTTTTCTTTGCGTTTCTTAACAACTTGAGAAGTCGGAGGATCCGACGGCATTATACGCAAAATCAGAGCCAAAAACTGTTCTGCAAACTCCGACCGACGTCTAAGCGTCCGTCGGTTGAAAGAAGCACAGGCTAGACAAGCTGCTACGTCGTGGTCTGGGCCTAAACAAGGTAAGCAGTAAGAGTGGAAATCTTTATGAGGTATTTGTTTCCCACAAGTTAAACAGTTATTCACTTTTTCTGACATCGGCTGAGGCAAGAAAGAGTCCCCAACGGGGTACTTAACTTTTTAGAAGTCTTCGAAGTAGTATTCGGTAGTAGTAATTTCTGGATCTGACCGACCGGCACTTGCGAACAGCTTCTGCTTCGGGCGCCACGCGGCAAGAAAGACTGGGGAAAATGGCGTCGGCTGATGCCTTTATACCCGAAGAACTGCAGCTATGACGTCGGGTGAAGTGCGACACCAGCCGAGGCCAGACCCAGACTTTGGAATCCGGCCGACCGAAGGGCTGCCTGACGACAGGACAACCCATTTGTAAGGACTGCAGATGCATCCTAGAAGGACATTCCTGGCTTTCCCAGTGGAAATGCTCCCTAAGAGTGTGCAAGGTTTCACCAAGAGAAAAATCTTCTGGAGGGGAAGCAGAGGGAATGGAATCCTCTGCATCAGAATCCTCATAGGTAGGCAAGGGCAAATCCTGGTAATCAGAAGAAATAGAAATATCAGAATACTGATCAGAAGAATCAGAGGGAAAATCAGTTCTAGGTCTCAAAGGGGGAAGGCTGGCTTCCCCTAATTAAAGTAATAAGGTCTTCAGCCATTCTAAGCATTTGTTTTTTAGGAATATGGGCCTGACCATGCGGTTTGGACGTCGGTTTTCTAGGCGTGGGTCGAGTTTTAGGCCTGGATGAAGATGGTATCTGTTTAATATGCAAGTCTGTAGGCCTAAATACACCCTCAGAAGCCGGTGCCTGCACAGCGGCTCCGGACCAATCCAAGGTAGAGACATCCGCAGGTTCCATAGTCTAGGAAGCATCTCACAGCATACCGGACTCCGAATGGGTCTCAGTAGAGGCCGGTGAATCTGAAGTAGCAGGTATCAGGAGCTGCGAAAGCGCCTCACTGAGTACCGGCAAACTGGCGACTAGCTTAACGGAAGCGTCGTCGGCAGTTTTGGACCTATGCGGTCTGTCTCTGTCTTAATCCTTACGTTTTTTCGGAATATCAGTAGTCGGATGGCTTACTGAAGCCATTTTTGGATAGTTATACCAAGTACCAAAATAATTTGCTGCAAAAATAGAGACACAATGAATAGTTCGGGGGTTGAATAAGGCACAAAACCGACAGCGAAGGACATCCTGGTCTGGGCCTAAGCAAGGAATGCAGTACGAATGAAAATCTTTATGAGTTATTTGCTTTCCACAGTAAGACAATTGTTAACTTTTACTGACATAGTTTAAGAGCAAGAAAAAGGATCCCCAATGGGGTACTTGGCTTTTTTTAAAGACTTCTGTTCTGAAACTCAAAAAAGTACAGTTTTGTACCTACCATAAATGTAGATGTTCGAGTATCCACATTGCTGCAGTCCTTACTATTGGGTAGTCCGCTGTCCAGTCGGCCCGAATACCAAAGTATATGGCTGACGTCGGTCAGGCGCATTAGACTGACGTCAGTACGCCAGGGTACTAATGCGCAGGACCGACGTCATATCCTCAGTCTTTTCTTGCCCCAGATGTCAGAAGACCCTGAAAAGATAAGGCCAAAAACCAAAAACTCCCAAAATACCAGCACCAAAAATATATATATATATACAATATATACACAATTAGCAGAATAAAACCTCACCTACACAACCACCCCTAAACACAGAGGGAAGGAGGGAGGTAAATTGGACTGCAGCAATGTGGATACTCGAACATCTACATTTATGGTAGGTACAAAACTGTACTATGTTCTTCATTCCACATTGCTGCAGTCCTTACTATTGGGTAGAATCCCAAAGCAGAGGTAAGGGAGGCTGGCAAATCATAAGGAAGCAGGAACTGACAACATGCCTTGCAAAATAGCTGTGGCAAAACCAGCCCTAGACTTAGAGTAGAGAGGAAGGTGATAATGCTTAGAGAAAGTATGCACTGAACTCCAAGTAGCTGCCTCCAAAATATCCTTAGTTGCCACCCCCCTTAGAAATGCTGTGGAAGTGGCAGTAGCCCTAGTGGAATGAGGCCTAATCCCAGCAGGAATCTCCTTGCCATGATGGGAATAACAAAATGCAATGCAACACCCAATCCACCTAGAAATAGTTTGTTTTGACACAGGCTTGCCCTTAGAACTCAAAGCAAAAGAAACAAACAACTGCTGAGACTGCCTAAAATCCTTAGTCCTGCTCAAATAATAACGCAATAGCCTGTGTACATCTAAAGTGTGCAAAATCTTTTCCCCTTTATTTTGGGGATCTGCATAAAAGGTAGGCAAATGAATAGTTTGGTTTAAAGCCACACTAGAAACCACCTTAGGCATAAAGGAAGGATTAGTGCGTAAAGATACCCTATCCTTATGAAAAATCAAAAGGCTCCACTGCCATAAGGGCCTGCAACTCAGAAACCCTTCTTGCAGAAGTAATGGCCAACAAAAAGCAGTCTTCCATGACAAGTATTTCAAGTCAGCAGTAGCGCAGGCTCAAAAGGTTGTAGAGTAAGTTTCTCCAACACAAAATTGAGATCCCAAGCAGGAGTAGGAGCTCTACGGGGGTCTTATATTCTTTGCCCCTCTAAGAAATTGCTTGAACAAAGGATGAAAACAATGGTGGGTCACAATCATAGTGAGCTGAAATTGCTGCAGCATGAATCTTAATGGAAGAAAAAGACAAACCTTTGTCCAGTAACTCAGTAAGATATTGAAGAGCCACACTCAAATTTGGCTCAGTAATCTCCAAATTGTTTGCTGCACTCCAAAACAAAATCTCTTCCATTTTTCTGCACACTTTCCTTGTACTAGGTCTTCTGGCTTCCATAATCACATTTAAAACTTGTTGAGGAAGCTGAGACCTGCTGTCTTTCAAAACAGAATATGCCAGGCTGTTAGATGTAGAGAGCGAAGCTTGACATTGAGCAGATGACCGTCCCTCTGAGACAACAGGTGTGGAATCAAGGGTAAAGGCCATGGAGGCTTCCTTACCAGACTCCTCAGTAATGGGTACCAGTGCTGCCGAGGCCAATCTGGAGCTATTAAAATCATCCTTGGCTTGTCTTGTCTGACCTTTAGAAGCACCTTTGGAAGAAGAGGCAGAGGTGGAAAGGCATACACATGAAGATTTTTCCAACTGAAAGAAAGAGCATCCACTTTCCAAGCTGTGTGATGAAATCCCTTTGTGCAAAACTTTCGCAGCTGGTGGTTTAGTGGAGAAGCGAACAGATCTATGTCTGGAGTTCCCCATGACACTGTCAATTTTTGAAATACATGAAGATCCAGTTTCCACTCGTGGGGATCCATGATTTGTCTGCTTAATACATCTGCTAAGGAGTTCTGTGCTCCCGGCAGAAACCTTGCCTGAAGAGTTAGTTGCAGACTGAGCGCAGTCTCCCATAAAATCATTGCTTGTCTGCACAATGGGTACGAATGTGTTCCCCCTTGTTTGTTGATGTACCACATGACAGTTGTGTTGTCTGTTAGAATCAACACCTGCCCTGGAAGAAGTAACTCCTTGAAAGCAATTAATGCAAACTGAACTGCTAACATCTCTTTCATGTTGATTTGTAGATGCTGTAGTCTGACAGGCCACTTGTCTTGTATCCACTTTCCATTCAGATGAGCTCCCCAAGCAATATCTGAGGCATCTGTCGTTAGAATCTGACTTGCCTCTGGCCGGGTCACAGAGTCCCTTGTTTAGGTGACATTCCTGAGCCCACCACAAAAATTCCTTTTGAATGCAAGGTATTATTTGAATGACAGTGTCCAAATCCTGGCAGTGCTGTGTCCACAGATTTTTGAGATACCATTGTAGCTTCCTCATATGCAGTTTGGCATTGGGAAGCACCAGAATACAAGATGCCATGAACCCTAAGGCTTGAAGGACTGTCCTTGCAGTCAGCCCGGACTGAAGAGATAGATGATGGAAGTAACTGGAAAGATTCTTTTGTTTGTCCGGGGTTAAAAAGGCCATCTGGGCTGCTGTATTCAGTCTCACACCCAGAAAGCACATGTCTTGAGAGGGTACTAGACTGGACTTTATTTCGCTCACAGAATACCCTAGGCATCTTAGCACTGCTATGACATATTTCAGATGCTGTAGAAGATCTTCTTTTTCTTGAGCCAGAATCAGGCAGTCGCCCAAGTAAGGATAGATTTGGATTCCTTTTAGCCTGAAGTAAGCTATCACTGGAGCCAGAAACTTTGTGAATACTCTGGGCGCAGTAGATAAGCCAAAGGGCAATGCAGAGAACTGATAATGAGAATTTCCAGCTCGAAAACGCAGATACTTCCTGCAACTTAGTCTGATTGGCACATGAAGGTAAGCTTCCTTGAGATCTAAAGTTACCATCCAGTGATCTTTGCCCAGCAGAGGTAAAAGCTGTTGTAACGACAACATTTTGAACTTGGGAATGTCCAGATAAGTGTTGAGGATAGATAAATCCAGAATTGGTCTCCACGTGTTCCCCTTCTTTGGCACTAGGAACAGGCGAGAATAAAATCCTAGGCCCCTTTCCGGCACAGGAACTGACTGAATGGCCCCTATTTGGAGCAACAGAGAAATTTGCTTGTGAGCCTCTGTCCTTTGAAGAGGAGGAATGTCTGGCATGCCTTTGAAAGGAGGCAAGGTATGGAAATAAAACCTGTAACCGTGGTGAATAATATCCAGAACCCATCTGTCTTGGGTAATTAAATCCCAATTTTCTTTGAAAAGAGACAGCCTTCCTCCCAAAGGTGCTGCCAGGCGAGAATGAACTGGCAGCTGAAAAGGTAGGTCATTGGGTCTGCTTACGAAAGGACTGACCCCTGCCCTCACCAGAAGTCTGAGCAGGGGAACTCCCTGTCCTAGGCCTAAAAGAACCCTGAGCTCTGCCCCTACCACGTCTAAACCTACCCCTAGACTGGGAATCATAAGCAGGATAAGTCCATCCCTTAGTAGGCCAATTTCTACTAAACTTGGAGGCTGCACCTGCAAAAATCTTTAACAGTTTGCATAGACTTAGCCTTGTCCTCCATTTTCTTCAAAACTGCTTCCACAGGCGAACCAAACAACACATCAGACTGTAAAGGAGCATCCAAAATCCTTGTCTTAACATGCTCAGCTAAATTCTGATCTCTCAGCCAGGCGTGCCTCGAAGAACAGAACCAGTGGCAGCCACCCTGGAGGAGGCCTGCACAGCATCAAAACCACACTGCAAGGAATGTTTACCCACCTGTTCAGACACATGAACTAGATCCTGCAACTCTTTACACTCAATACCTTCAGCCAGAGCATCCACCTTAGATTTCAACTGGGAAAGAAGATAATTCTGATATTTTAACATGTGAAACTGACAATTCAACGCCTCATGGCTAAAGTGGAAGAAGTATACACTTTCTTTCCCCATCTATCCAAAGCCCTTGCCTCTTTATCAGGAGGGACAGGATTTTTAACAACTGAGGCCTTTACACCTTTAGGCCCCTGAGAGACAGTTTCTGGGTCTGCCCTAGGACTCTTAAAAAGATACTTATGAGCTTCAGGCACCCTATAATACCTATCCGGTTTAACTGGGGCAGGAGGCAAAGAATCAGGATTCAGGGAAGCCTCTGCAAACACATCTTCCACCACATTCAAAACAGGAGGTATAGCTAAAGGCCTATGCTGGGGTAAAACAAGAATTCCTAAGCCTTTTCCTGGAATCAGAGAAATCTTGACCTTCCCATTTAAAATGCTCCCTCATAGAATGCAGAGTCTCTGAAAATGAAAAATCCTCAGGAGGAGAAGCAGAAGGAGTAGAATCATCCACATCAGAATCAGAATAAGGAGGGTACTCCTGCAAGTCTTCAGAAGACTCAAGCCTCGAGCATTGCTCAAAACTCTCAAACTCAGGTTCCACCCTAGGCCTCTTATCAGGAGGGGGCATAGAACCCCTAATCATAGTAATCAAATCCTCTGCCATTTTAAGCATATGTTTCTTAGGCAAAGATCCTGAAGTACTAGGAGAAACCCCCAGAAGCTAAACTTGGCCTGCCCCTCAAAGAAGCCTTGGAAACTGAAGGGGAGGCTCTAACCACCTTAGGAAGAGAGGGAAGAACAGCCACCTGAGAAGCCCCCTCAGCCTGGCCTACTTCCTGAGAGGATACATCCTGTAACAGTAAAGTCTCTCCCTGAGACTCCAAAGAGACACCTGGCAAAACCTCCGGCTCCACTGAGCCTTCAAAGAACCGACGCCTGGGACTGTGGGTTCCTCCACCCTGGGCTTTGCTGCTTTATCTTTGCGTGTTTTACGCGAAGCCGGCGTCGGAGCATCCGACGGCATTTTATAATTACAACGCTTCCCAAACACTAACCTGGCACAGTCTAACCTTCTCTTAATAGTGCGTTTGTTAAATCTAGCACAAGAGCGGCATCCAACAACGCCGTGCTCAGGCCCTAAACAAGGTATACACAAAGTATGGTAATCCCTATGAGGTATCTGTTTCCCACAAGAAATACAGTTATTCACTTTTTCTGACATCCGGTTAAATACTGAGGCAAGAAAAAACCAAAATATTCCCCAACGGGGTACTTAGCCAACTTTGATTCGGTCTGAAACTCTGACTTCAGAAACTTTCAGAACGCCAACCTGCACTCGCAAAATTGCTTCTGCATCGGACCATGCGGCAAAAAAGACTGAGGATATGACGTCGGTCATGCGCATTAGTACCCTGACGTACTGACGCCAGTCTAATGCGCCCTGACCGACGTCAGCCATATACTTTGGTATTCGGGCCGACTGGACAGCGGACTACCCAATAGTAAGGACTGCAGCAATGTGGAATGAAGAACATCGAAAATTTCAGGAATCAGCCGACCGGCCCTTGCAAACTGCTTCTGCTTCGGGCACCATGCGGCAAGAAAGACGGATGTAATGGCGTCGGCTGCATGTTTTATACCCCAGACATCATGGAAGAAGAGAGAGCATCCGACGCAGGAATCCAAGACTGGTGTTCAGGCCGTCTGAGGGCTACCTGCAGGCAGATAACCCAAATGTAATGACTGCAACAGTGAAACACAAAGATCATCAAACCACTCATGACAGCGGCAATGAGATCTGAGGATTATGAGTAGCAGGAAGTGAGGAGAAGGGGGGAGCTTGAGCTCAGGAGCTGCAGCTCACTTTACCGACTCGGATCCGAGGATTGGATCAGTGACTCATCACTGATCAATAATGACACGGATTGCATCAGATCCATTAGTTATAAAAAATACTATTACTACTATTTTTAAGCTAAATACTATAAATAAAGGTTTTTACAGAAAAATACTGAGAGTTAAAGAAAAACTCTCATGGTAGGACAGAAGAGTAGCTGAAAAGATATCGCTGTAGAATCGTCGAGAGCTCTAGGTATGTCTGAAATGGTCGCGGGGCAAACGAGATCTATATGAGGTGCAACCTAGGGTATTATGGGTAGGGGAGGAGTCAGAGCTCTGGAACCGATAAGCTTGAGATTGTCTCCACGGTTGGATCCCATCGGCTCAAACAACCACAGGTTTGAATAGCTAAAAATAGAAAACACTGGATCCAGATGTTTAGCAGCAGTGGAATCAACTAAAGCTATAGCTGCTGGGTCAGGTCTGAGAATAGTGCATAAAAACTTAAAAGACTGAGGAACTTTATGCATCCTATCAGGCTTTCTAGGGGCAGCTGGTTGACTATCAGGGAAAAATGCAGACCGTAACAAACACAACCTTTTGAAGCAAACAGAACAGGAGCAGTGGCTGCAGGTTCTGGAAATTCTGTTATCATTCACAGTATTTTCTGAGGGACAGAGAGACCGTGAAAAGACTTGTACATTCTAGCAAAAGTCTCAGAGAAAGAGAAACCTCAACGGGGAGAATTAGAAACTGAGATGTCCTCTAAATCTGAATCAGAAATCTGAAGTAAACCCTCTATCCATCCTTGCATTTTTCTGTTCAGATTCAGAATTTTGAATCTCTTCAGGAAAAAGACATATCCCTCTTTCTTTTAAGAGAAACTATTTTACAAGGAGGATCAACAGCCTTAATTAAACCCTGAGTCAAACTCGGTAAACTACTCCTGTCTACAGAAATACGAGAAGGAATTAGCACATTTAGTTTTCCTGTTCCTTTCTGACAAGAAAAACTGGGCTAAATTTGTTACTAAAGGCAGCAGCAGCTTACCCTGGGATGAGCACAGCATTCTGATACAAAGCAGCCTTCCCGGTTCCCTTTCCCAAAACTGATTTACCTTTCCACTAATGGGACACCAACAGCTAACCCCTGGTCTACAGTGGCTGTAGGTGTTATAGCAAAGGAATCTAGGGTAAAATATAATTAGTCTGAGGTATGACAAATGGCCATAGCAGAGCCACCCACCTGCCGCCAAGGTAAATTGCTATCCTGCTGTGGTGGCAAAGGCTGAGTAACATTTTCTTTTTGGGGCTGGAAGAAAGGCTGACTGTGGGAACAGTAGTTTGTTCCATGTTCAAGCTGAAAGTGGCGCCTCTTTCCGAGGGAAGATAAGCAGCAAATGCATGTAACAACTGCAAGTCTTTAAAAGACACTTTTTTCACAAGAAAAAAAAAACAGCAAAAAGCACTTTAAAACACTTTGCCAGCTCTGAAAATTAAAATAAACAATTTCTCTACTTTAAAAATGGTTTTCAGTTACGTTATGCAATGTTTAAACTGACAGGAAAAAAACAGCGCTCCTGTTCAAAAGTTTGATACAGTCTCATGATAGTCCATTAAAGCACACATCTCCTAGTTTTAAAATACCTTTCCTTAGGAGGGAAAGTGATGAAACCACAAATAATATTTAGAAAATGTAAGGTTCTTCCCAAAACAGAACTTATCTGCCCAGCAAAGGAACTGCACCAAGCCGACTGCTGATCCTCGAAAGCCTTAGAGGAGCGTACTCTTCGGTGACAGCAAAGCTCTGAAGTCTTGGCTACCAAACTTGTCTTTCAATTAGCTCATCACGGGCTGTCTGGCAACCTGGGTGCATGAAATGTGCCCTGAAGCCTTGGAAGATGCCATCTAAGGCTACTTGCAGTAGTGATCAATATGATGAATGTGTACTGCTCCCACAAAATTATACACGGAAAAGCATAACACACACTTGCCTAGCCCCAAAAATTACTCTATAAAAATTTTAGACATAAAAAGTAAACTTGTTTAGAACTGAAGCTGAAATTAAAAACAGTAAAATGGAGCAAACCTTTCAGGTGGCAAAGAGTCTTGAGAGAGTCTCAAAAACAGTATAACCTAGCTAAAAATAAAAAGTACCTTTCAAAAAGTACTACTTTAGTCATAAAAATTAAAAGTGGAGGGTTTTTATCACAAATGGGAACTTATCTGCCCAGCTATAGAGAAATGCTATCCGATAACTGAAACCCTGCATGAGGACCACTTTTCAGTAGCAGGAATGCTCGGAAGGGTTTGGGGCCCAGGCAGCTGATTTTCTCCAGCTCTGCTTGAGCTGACAAAGGTCTGGAAGCATGGAAGGTGCCCTTACACTTTGGAAGCTGTCCAGCTGTTATATCCTTGGCAAGATATAACCCATATATACATATATATATATATATATATATATATATATATATATATATATACACATATATATATATATATATATATATATATATATACACACACACACACACATATATATATATATATATATATATATATACATACACACACACACACACACACACACACCTGTCTGTCTCTACTTTAAAAAAATTAATTACACCACTGTAACGGAAGAGAGGAGAAAAAAAAGTTTGACTTTTGCGATTATATTTGGATTTTATTGTGGTTTTACCTGTCTGCCATGATATATATATATACACACACACACACACACAGCTAACGCTTCTGCAGCAGTGATCAAATGCTGATCTTACAGATACGAAACAAACTTTTTTTTTTTTTTTTTTTAAATATATGCTATTTGACTGAAGCTAAGTCATTGTGGTCGAGATCAGGACACAGACAGACTCAAAACACTTGTTTTGACCTCCGAAACATATGTAATCTCTAAAGCCTGCAAGAATCATACCTGGTTATTAAAGGTTCGGTATTCTCATGGGCAGGTGGGCGGGCTGAGAAAGGATAAGTAGCTATCTGACAGAAGTAAACTATTTAACGTGTAAAATATTTGCCTCGTCTTTTATAACACACACAGAATTCCATTCACAAAAACGCTAAGACATTAACTGCAAGAAATGTCCCCGAATTTAAGCTGTGTGGAGATTTTCGACAAACTGCCCCTCCAAGTTTTCAAACTTAAATCACTAACTTGTGATTTAGTAGGTGAAGTTACAATGGGGCAGAAGTTGTTCTTCTTTCGGCTTTTTCCTGGTTAGGGGTCACCACAGCGGAACTCCAGTCCGCTAATGATTGGCAGTAGATTTTTACGGTGCTGAGGTGCCAGCTCGATGCCCAACCTTCAACGAAGGCACACCCATTCACGCATGTCTTTCAAAAGCCACTCAACCGTGGGGAGGACATGCAGACTCCACACAGAAGGCGCTCCAGCCGAGAATCGAACAGGAGAACCTCTTGCTGTGAGGCGACAATGCTACAGCTGCATCACCGCGGCTTCATGTTGTTTTTAATAAACAGCTAAACAAGAAAGTGAGACATAAAATCTAGTTTCAGTTCAAAACAAAACTTATGATCTGAAGTAGTTAACTTAATTTGTGCAGCAACCTATGGGATTCGGATCCGAGCCAGCAGTTTTCAACAGCTTTAGATCCGAGCTCCAAGCTCCTCCCCTACACATAATATCCTGCCAACCCTGACTGACCTCAGATCTAGTTTGCTGCAGTTATCCAACATCAGCTTGTTCTACAGCTCCAAGCCTTCGAGACTTTTGTGAGAAAAAATTTACCTTTTTCTTCTGTTTTTTTGGTTGTGTGTTTACAGGTCCCTTTTTGTAAAATCCCTTTCTAGTTTAACTATATATTTTTTGGTCTTTTACCTCCCCCTTCCTTCGTGGTTCCGTTAGGGTTGTGTGTGTGTGTGTTTGGGGCCTAACTTGTGTGTTTCTCTCTTTTAGTTAAATTGGCTGAGGCCCCAAAATTGATCTTTTCTAAGTGCACTGAGTGTGGCCATAAGCTGTCCCCGGAGGATGGCCACACTCGGTGTGTGTTGTGCCTTGGGATTGAACACCTGTCTTCTGGTTGCTCCATCTGTGCGGTGTTCAACCCCAGGGCACTCAAGAGCCGGAGGTCCAAGCTGATTCTGGCAGGTCTTCTGACCCCAGATTCTGCTTCTACCTCCGGTCCTCCTGTGGCTCCCGCTGCGGCGGCGGCCACTCCTGCTTCCCTCTCCCCGGCTGGGACTCAACCACCCGCTTTAGGCCCGGAGGAGAGGGAGGCCAGGAAAGAGAAAAGGAGAGAGAAGCACCACAAGCGGCGGGCCGAGGCCTCCGCTTCGGCCCCCCCGGCTAAGCGGTCTTCTCCCTCCAGGACTTCTGGGTCTCCTCTGTCTCGGATCCGGTCCTCGTGCTTTTCACCGGGTCCTGAGGAGGAGGAGATCTGATCTCCTTTGAGGTCACTGAGGCGGCACTCCCGTCCCACCTCGGTGGCCTCATCGAGATCAAC
Source organism: Protopterus annectens (assembly GCF_019279795.1). Classification (NCBI taxonomy): domain Eukaryota; kingdom Metazoa; phylum Chordata; order Ceratodontiformes; family Protopteridae; genus Protopterus; species Protopterus annectens. Next base: position 436,255,802 of record NC_056734.1, on the reverse strand, counting down.
CCTAAGTCTCACGGATGCAGATTTGGACCGGATGATGAGAAGATTCCTCCAGGCCCAACTGCAGATGGGAGTGCTCCTGCCTCCCTCCCTTCGGGGGGGAGCTCGACCTCTTTTTTTGCCCAGATAGCTCCTTTTCCATCCCGCTTCCCGGGCTCAGAGTCTTCGGAGCCGGGCAGCCTTGGAGCCGGGGTTGTGTCGGCGCCGATAGTCTCGGGTACTTCGGCGCCGACACTTCCATAGAGTCTGTCAGGTCCATTTTCTTCAGATCCGAGCTCTTGGAGCAGAGGGCAGAGCTTCGGATCCGGCGGTATCAGTATGCCTTCGGCTCCGTCCAGGTCGGAGCATACTGGTCCGTCGGATCCGATCGCTTTGGCCCCAATCCGTCCGTCGGATCCGAGGGAGGGTCTGCTTTCGGATCCCAGAGAGAGCAGCTCTCCCTCGGCATTCGACGTGGTGGAGAGGGCCCTATCGAGAGATCCCAGGCCCCTGGCCCTTGCCACAGCTCCACCCTGCACTCCTCTGTTGGGCCTGACTTCCATCACCCGGCCCCAGGGACAGCCTGCTCTGACGTCCCAGGTCGTTCCTTTGGAACAAGACATGGCTGGTGAGACCTACTCGGACAGCCCCCCCGAGGAGGTTCCTCACAAGCGAAAGTGCAAAAGGAGGCACCTGGACTCCCCCAAGTCCTTCACTGAGGACACGGATTTGGAGGAGGGGGAAGGCTCCCCAAGATCACCCCCGAAGATGTCTAATTTGGTGACATCATGGAGATGCTCAGGATAAAGGGGGGGGTGGTCTGCCCCAAAGCCTACCTCGGACGAATCCGTGTTCCTGGAGGCGTTTGAAGCAGGCCCGTCTACCTCTTGGGTGTCCCCACCGGCCGACCCCCTGGTAGATTTGATTACTACCAGGGCGTGGAAGGAGCCGGACACTGTGGAGCCAGTCCCCAAGCGCCCGGACAAAATTCTTAGCCCACCCTCTGACAAGTCCCACTGGAGTAAGGGTCCCCCTGTAGATGCCATGTTGGTGGCGGCTGCTACCAAGAGGGAACTAGCTCAGAAGAGTCCCTCGGTTCATCCCCCGAGCAAGGAGTCTTGGTCGATGGACCGTTTAGGGAAGTGGGTCTTTAGTTCGGCTACCTTCTCTGTGAGGTCGCTGAACTACATGACACACGTGCTTCGGCTGCAGCGGGACCTTATCAAAGAGTACGCTGTGCCCCCCCCCACCCCCCCGAGTCCATGTCGGTGGAGGACAAACGTTTGCACTCCACCCGGATGGCCACTCTCCGATCCATATCAAACACCTCTATGCGGCTTCTATCCCATGCCATGGAGGAAGCCGCTAGAGCCAGCAGAGCGGGCCTTGTCATGCGGCATCAGGCCTGGCTCCGGCACTGTGATTTTGCGGAACCCTTCAAGGCGTCTTTCGCTAATGCCTCTTTCGATGGTTCTGCCCTCTTTGGCAAAACTGTTTGTGATACCTTGGTCCATGGTTCTGCCCTCTTTGGCAAAACTGTTTGCGATACCTTGGTCCAGAGCGAGAAGGACAGGAAGACGTCGTCTGCCGGAGTCCGCTTCTCTGCTCCCCAGAGGTCTTTCTCCAAGAACCAAAAGGGACAGAAGAAGATGTGATTCCGGAAGTCGCAACAGTCCCAACCCGCTCCGGACTCCCAGCCCTTCCACGGCAGAGGAGGGCAGGGTGGACGCCGCCCTAGGGGCAGAGGGGGCCCGCGCAACTTTGGATCCAGAGAACCCTTCTTGGACCAACCCACGCAACAACCCTGAGGGGTTGCCCGACTGCTCCACTCTGGAGGCAGTCGGGGGGGCGTTTCTCGAAGCACTTAGCAGCTTGGGAGTCCATCACGACAGACCGCTGGGTGCTTCGCATTATATCCAGGGGATATCAGATTCCCTTTTCTCTTTATCCACGCAGCCCCAGATACCTCCCCGATGTCCCACCCGATCAGAGGGAGGCCGCAGCAACAGAAATCCAACAGTTGCTGGAAAAAAGAGCCATCCAACATGTCCCCCCAGACCAGTGCGGGTCGGGGTTTTACTCCAGGTTCTTTTTGGTGCCAAAAAAGATGGGGGACTTAAGACCTATCCTCGACCTCTCCTCCCTGAACCTGTCAGTAACCAAAGAGAAGTTCCGCATGGTCACCCTTCAATCCATTCTCCTCCTTTTGCGGGAGAATGACTGGATGTGCTCTATAGACCTCAAGGATGTGTACTACCACATTCTGATGGACAGGCGATCCAGAAGGTTCCTCCGCTTCTGGCTAGGAGCCAGTCATTTCCAATTCAGGGTCCTTCCCTTTTGTCTCACCACAGCCCCCAGGGTGTTCACCAAAGTGTTAGCAGTGATTGCGGCCCACCTGAGGCTCCAGGGAATCCGGGTCTACCCGTACCTGGACGATGGGCTCCTGACCGCCCCGACAAGGCATCTACTCTGCGCAGCCAGAAACTACTTTCTTCTTCTAGCCCCGGCTGGGGATTACTATCAACATAGAGAAGTCGTCTCTTACCCAGACTCAGACTATAGACTTCATAGGGGCAAGATTAGACACAAACCAGCTCCTAGCTTTCTTGACCACAGACCGGCTACGAACCCTGAGGCTACATGTGCGGGCCATTCTACATTCTCCAGCTCCTCCAGCGGAATTGGTCCTGAGGGCTCTAGGCTCAATGGTGGCGGCAATCAACCTTTTGCCAATGGCGCGTTTGAACATGAGGGTCTTGCAATGGACCCTCCAGGTCCAGTGGTCCTTCCTTCGATTTCCTCTGAGCCATCCCATTCCCCTCAGCAGGGCTTGCAAGAGGGCCCTCTTATGGTGGCTCCAATCTCCGAACCTCCAGGAAGGACGCCCCTTTTCTATGGCCCCTCCCCTAGCCACGGTGACCACAGACGCCTCCCGCCTCGGGTGTGGGGGGGGGCACTGTTTGGGCAGGACAGTCCAAAGCACGTGGGCCCCCGCGGAGACCTCTCTGCATATCAATGTCCTAGAGATGAGGGCAGTGCTGTTAGCGTTGCAAGCACTTCAGCACCTTTTTCCTGTAGGAACTATTGCGATTCAGTCCGACAATATGTCTGTTGTCTGGTACATCAACAAACAGGGGGGAACCAGGTCCTACCCACTCTGTCGAGAGGCCATGAGGGTGTGGGAATGGGCGATCTCCACCAACCGCTTTCTTATAGCAACACACATTCCGGGGCGGTCCAACATCCTAGCGGACAGACCAAGTCGCACCATCCTGTTACCACACGAGTGGTCTCTGAATCCCGAGATAGCGAATCAGATTTTCGCTGAATGGGGTCAATCCTGTTGCGATCTCTCTGCTTCTCTCTCCAACACAAAATGTTACGACTACGTCACTCTCATTTCCCCCTCCGGGGAACCTCCGAGAGACGCTCTGGTGCATGCTTGGCCTCCCGGTCTACTTTATGCTTACCCTCCTCTTCCTCTGATGCTGAAGTTTCTGCAGAAAGCCAGCCGGTTGGGGAGCAGGATAATCCTCATTGCCCCATTCTGGCCTCGTCAACCCTGGTTCCCTTACCTTTGGTCTCATCTGGTGAATCCCCCTTGGATTCTGGATCCCCGTCCGGATCTAATATCCCACCCCCTAGATCTCCCAGTCCCGAATCTGGACAATCTCAAGCTCACAGCTTGGCTGCTCCAGTTCCACTTGTAGCTAGGACTCCCGGTATCTCTTCCCCAGTTAAAACTATTCTAGTAGCAGCGCACAAGCCTTCTACTAGAAAGGTCTATGGTAACAAATGGAAATGTTTCTCCATTTGGGCGGAAAGTCGAAATTTGGATCATTTCACAGCTCCTTTGCCAGCGGTATTAGACTTCCTTTCAGGGCTGTTTCATCAGGGAGCTAGCTCCTCCACAGTCAAGGTTCAACTAGCAGCTGTCTCTCATTATCACGTGGGAAATGAACTGGGCCCTTTGATCACCACGAAATTGTGTAAGACCTTTTTGAAGGGCACCTTTCTGCTCAGACCTCCAGTGAAGGATGTAGTCCCTCCTTGGGATTTAACGCTGGTGCTTCAGGCCTTAACAGCTCCCCCGTTTGAGCCTGCAGCTTCAGGAGATCTTAAATTCTTGTCATGGAAAACGGCCTTTCTTGTCGCTATCACCTCGGCTGGAAGGGTCTCTGAACTACAGGCCCTCTGTGTAAAACCCCCATATTTGACTTTTCACAAGGATAGAGTTTATCTCAGGACCAATCCCTCCTTTCCTCCCAAGACTGCCTCTGAATCGAATATTAACCAGTTCATCAACCTACCAGTCTTCGTCCCTAATTACCAAAACAAAGGGGAATATAAATTACACTCACTGGATGTGCATAGACAACTTCGCTTCTACATCCACAGGACATCTGGTCATAGGCAATCTGACCAGTTGCTCGTCTCCTTTGCCAAATTTAACTTGGGTAAATCTGTGTCTAAAGTCACGCTGTCTAGATGGATCTCGCAGTGTATCCTTTTAGCATATGAAAGTTCTGGCAGGCCCGCACCTCAAGGAGTCCATGCCCACTCTACTCGGTCTACGTCTACCTCTGCAGCTTTTAGAGCTAGAGTCTCTTTGGATGATATTTGTTCAGCAGCCACTTGGGCCTCATCTCATACCTTTATCAATCACTATAAATTGGACATTATCTCCACAGGGAGAGCATCCTTTGGTTCTGCAGTGCTCCGAAACATCCTTCCATGAAGGCCACCCAAGGTTCAGGTAGCTGGGGACTCTGTCCCATAGGGTGCTGCACAAATGAAGTTAACTACTTCAGATTAAGAAGTTATGTACTCACCATAACGTTCCATCTGAGTAGGTAAACTTCATTTGTCAGCAACCGTCCCTCCCTCCTGCCCCCTCACTTACGAATGTTTTCATACTCAGGTCCATGGGTGTTACCCACTTATCTTGAAGGTATTAGTCTTCGGGCAGTATCTGCTTTTGGGCAAACTTGATCCGAGGTCAGTCAGGGTTGGCAGAGGATTATGGGTAGGGGGAGGAGCTCGGAGTTCGGCTCTGAAGCTGTTGAAAACTGCCTGCTCGGATCCGAGATCGGATCCGAATCCCATAGGTTGCTGACAAATGAAGTTTACCTACTCAGATGGAACGTTATGGTGAGTACATAACTTCTTATTTCCTGACACTCAAACTGCCTCTTAGCAAACTTCTTGCAGTCAAACTGAAACTGTTAAGGAATCATTTGTCAAGAAATCAAAGCAGAATGACATTCTCACAACAGTGCTGCTATGAAAAGATTACACTGTACAAGTCATTTGAAGCCCTTCTACAGAAGTGCCACTGGGTGAAGGCTCAGCACTGTGCTCCCATGCACAAGGACTAAGGAGCACAAACGCAACCATGGAGTAGATGTACTTTTTCCAAGCATTACTGTCCAGAATGTAGTCGAGACAGTCTGAATTAAGTAGTTATAGCACTGTATTTGCCAGAAATGTGCGTATGGGGGAGCATGGAAAAGCACCCCTAAACCTTCTGCAGAATGACAGTTTTCATTCTGACATTTACAGATGCTAGAACTGTGAGAAGTAAATGGCCAATTCAAGGACATGGATTAATGGGGAGGGAATGCCTTCAAATATGAACTACATACTGTGCACTCGCACACACATTTTCTGATGTATACATTACTATCATCCCAAAAGGATTGCGGACATTAAAAACAGTAACATTCCTAAAAGAGTTTAAAAAAACTTCATAAAAACATAAAAAGTAAAATAGTAAAAAGCCCTGATGTACCTCCAAACTCTTCACTGCTTAGTTATTCCCAGTGGGATGCAGCATATCCCCAGGAAAAAAGGACATGTCCCTTTCCTAAGGATTTAAGACCTTGCAGTACAAATTCTCAGGTGACTGAAGGGGGGATTCACAAAGGTTACCACACAAGGTGTACACTATGCGTACACTGATTAACCTTTCTGAATGAATGCACAGCAAAAGCACTGTGGTAGGTCTGTTCTTGAATTCAAAAAAGTTACCACAAGGTGATTGCAATGTATACTCATGTTAACCTTTATGAATTGTAACCCCACCAAAGAGTCAACTGACATTTTCCATCTTCAGGAAAATTAACATCCCAAGTACTGACTTCGCAGCTTAAACCCTACATTACAACTTATCAGCATAGCTGCACACATTCTAAATTTATGTTACATTACTCTGAGTGAACTTTATGTACACTTCTGTACCAATTCTTAAGCTCAATTACTACAGAAACTGTCAGTTTTGAGCATCTATCTACTTGCATATAGCCATCAGCTTGAGTTGTGGCTGAAGTGCTCCACTAGGTCAACCCACCCTCCTGGTTACCAAATGTATAAATAGATTAAATAAAACTTTGTATTTAAACACATACACTACATTAACTAAAGAAAAAATACTTACTCCTTTCACTCCTTTTTTCAGCTTATCATCAATAAACAGTGAGAGATACTCTGGTGACCTGGAATTCAGATTGAGGAAATATTCGAAGTCTCCTGCAATAGTCTGCTTAAAGAGGCGATCATTGTTGAAGGATTCTTGGAGGAACCGATCAAACCTGCTCTTCAGATCTAGAAGGCCCTATGGAAAGAAGTGTGTGCACATTAGTACAACCCTACATACAATGGTTTTATAACCCATCATTTTATTCTTCTAAGGCTTTGAAAATAAAAAATATGTACTTATTGCATTGCTAGATCTTAAGCCATGTTCAGTTCACTTCAACAAAGGACTGGCATGCTGAAGGCAACCTTAATCTCCCAGGAGCAACAATTCATTCTCCAGCTTCAATAATGCACACTTCCCCTTCCCTTTAGGTGAAGTTTGTCCCCTTTGTCTAAATAGCTACAACTCTTTAATCTTATGGCCCTCAGGGAAATTCCTCCAGATCTGCTCCCCCCAGGAACTTTTTTCTTGGTTGGGGATGATGACTGGGTATGAACTTGAAATAAACAGATAGGGAACAACATTACAGTATGCACTAAACAAGAATATCTTGTATGACCCACACTGTTCATTTCATCAAAAGCACTAAGTCCCCATCTTATACTAGAGTGGCATCAGGACAGAATTCCATGATGAATGGTAGCCCCGAAGGCTGGCATGGAGCTTGAGATCAAATTTTATAGTCTTTTACAAAGGTATGCAGATAAATCCATGTCACAGCCACAAAAATATCAAGAGACACAAATTCCTCAAAAAATAAGGATGTAGCTATAGTCCCAGCTGAATGAGCCTTCTGATGCATTTGGTAGGATTTTATATTTTTTTAATTAGAATACAGTACAGCTTGAAAGGCACTTGCATAGAGTAACTTTGCTCACTTTCTGAGCTGAACTGCTCTGCTCACAGCAAAGGATACAAAAACTTTATCATCCTTTCAAATATCTTTAGTTCGATCAAGGCAGACAGTACAATTGTGTTAAGAACTTGACATAACAGTAGATGTCCTACTAGTAGCATATGACCTCCCCTACAGTTCCAAAGAAAAAGAATGGATTGATTTCTCACAGTGTTTGTTTAAAGCAATCATGGCCCTGCAGCCTCCTTCTTTTGTGATACAGCTGCCATAACCCACACCATAAAAACACTCAAAATTCCTCTTCCTCGGAAGAGGAACATGATGTGGATTCTGATCATTCCTTCGGATCATTCCCTGGACGATGCCTCACAAATGCATTCCCCAGAACAACTTTCTACAGATGAAGGGAACTCCCCCCCTTCTCCTGACTCAACTACTGAACAGGCCTGTTTTGGAGAATGTATTCAGAACATAATGAGGCATTCTGAATGGCAATCAAAGCAACTCGCTGATGTTCAAAGTAGATACGACAGTCTTCTGGAAATGGGCACACACCAGTCCCCTCTTCAGTCCCTGCAGTACTAGACCCAAACCAGGATGCCTTTCAATCTAGACAATCAGCTCCTAATTCTCAAACTCCAGCACTTAAAAGACTGGGCAGATTCTACAAGGTACCAGATGAATGTAAATTCCTATACAAGAACCTTGTGGCTGACTCTGATGCTCTCTCTTTCCTCGGATAAGCTTCTCTCCAATGCTAACGCCATTCCCACAGACAAGAAGAGCAGAGCTATGGCTAGGTGGGGAAAAAAGGCCCTCCACCTCCTTCACCCTTGCACTCTGAGCTATTAACTACCAGACACAAATGACAAAATATTTGCTCTCTGTCTTACAGCCTGAATAAGGTCATGTCAGAACCATGATCTTCAGATTAAAAGCAGCTAAAATCAGACTTTACTGTCTCAAGCTACTCAAATTACCAGATATTACATCAAATGTAGTTATCATGCTGTGGATACCTCTTCCAGGGCTGCAACCACAAGTTCAGTCATCAGAAGATATGAATGGTTCAACTTCAGCCCATCCCAGAGGACTTCAAATCTGAAGTCCTAGATTTACCCTTAGACAAAGATCTCGTTTGGTCCAGATGCTGTAACTCTTCAAAGCCCTGCAACAGCAAGATAAGACTATGAAGGACAGTAGGCAAATTTTAATTTCTACAGTCCCTAGATACCATAGGAACTATCCAGCCAAATTCACTTATTTTAAGAGGGACCCTAGGCCCACTCACAAAGAAAAACACCAAGAAAGAGGTATTTAGACACACCACTTAGGGAATCTTCTTCAGGGAGGCCTCCCTTCAGAAGCAAAAACCTGTGACTACCTTTCCCAACTACATCTCGCCTCTCCACGCCTCTTTCAAAAAGGCATTCTCTCTCTTTTTTTTCTCTGGGAAATGATAACTACAGCCAAATGGGTTCCAACTATAATCAAAGGAGGCTATGCCATGTCACGGGAAGGCATTTCCTCTTTAAAGGGCCTGCCTCCTCTATCACATAACCAGATCCTTTTGCTTGACACTGCTATTCAGGTCTTACTAGAGCAAGGCTCCACAGAAAGTGATCCACCCCCTTCATAGGAAAGGAGCGCTATTTCGGAATCCTTTTGGTGCCAAGTAAGGACAATGGAGGCCCATTCTGGATCTCTGCTTTCTAAACACCTTTCTCAAGTTACTTTCAAAATGTTCTCTTTGCACACCTTTTTGCCTTTCATTCTTCCTCTTGCAGGAAATTACTCAGATTTTTCTCTGGTTCACCACATTTTCAGTTTACTGCTTTGCCCTTTGGTCTTCCTACAGCACCAGAATTCTTACAAAGGGCCTAGCAACAGTAGTGGCTTACTGCTATACATAGGGAATTTAAATGTTCCTCTACCTGGACAAAGTACAATGTACACTTATCATAAATGTAGATGTTAGAGTGTATTCACTGTTGCAGTCATCACATTTGGGTTATCCTGCCAGGGGTAGCCCTCAGTCGGCCCGAATTCTAGAGGCTTAGTATTTCTGGTGTTGGTTGCTGTCACTCCAGGACTGATGTCAGGTCGTCAGTGGCATAAAATCAGGTAGCCGGCACCATTACATCTAGGGAGCTAGGTTATGGTGGAAGAACACAACCAGTAGAGTTTTGTTTGTCTTTCGGCTTTTCCCGGTTAGGGGTCGCCACAGCGGAACTCAGGTCCGCTAATGACTTGCAGTAGAGTTTTACGTGCTAGCTTGCCGGGCCTAACGCACAACCTTCAACGAAGGAATGCCCATTCATGCATGTCGCCACACAGAAGACGCTCTGAGAATCCAACAGGCAACGTCTAACACAACCAGTAGAAAGTAAATACCAAAAATTCCCTGTAAGGGAGGGAGAGAGAGAGAGAGAGAGAGAGAGAGAGATAAGGGGGATGGAGGGAGGGAAATCAGGACTGCAACAGTGAATACACTCGAACATCTACATTTGTGTGTACACAACTGTACTATGTTCTTTGTGTTTCACTGTTCCAGTCATTCCATTTGGATTGATTCCCAAAGCTGAAGAAAAGGGTGGAGGCAGTCAAGAAGACGGGAGGCTGGTTAAGATGCCCTGGAAGACTGCAGTGGCAAAGCTTGCCCTGGATTTGCAGAAGATAGGCAGGCGGTAATGCTTGGTGAAGGAATGAACAGATGTCCATGTTGCAGCTTGCAGGATGTCCCTGGTGGGGACCACTCTTGAGAAAAGCTGCAGTGGTGGAGGTTGCCCTGGTGGAATGTGCCCTGACCCTCTTTGGGAGCATTATCCCATGCGGATTGTAGTAGAAATGGATGTAGTGTGCTATCCATTTGGAGACTGTTTAGATATGACCTTGCCCTCTGCCCCTGCTGTGAAGCTGACAAGAAATTGATCAGTTTCTCTAAAATATTTAGTCCTGTCCAGATAGAATCTGAGCTGTCTGTGCACATCCAGAGTGTGCAGAATCCTTTCCCCCTTGTTTTGTGGGTTAGGGAAAAAGGTGGGCAAATGAATGGATTGGTTGAAAGCCACACTGGACACCTCTTTGGGCATACAGGATGGGTTAGTCCTGAGGGAGACCCTGTCAGCATGGAAAATGATGAATGGCTCTACAGCCATGAGTGCTTGTAGCTCTGATACTCTTCTAGCTGAAGTGATGGCCAGAAGCAAGGCTGTCTTCCAAGAGAGGAATTTTAACTCTGCTGAAGCTTCAGGTTCAAAGGGGGGGGGGTAAGGTGAGCTTTTCCAACACAAAGTTAAGGTCTCAAGCTGGGGTAGAAGCTCTTCTGGGTGGCCTTAAGTTGTTAGCCCCTCTTAGGAACTGTTTGATGAGAGGGTGTGGGAAGAGAGGTGGCTCTGTGCTGTAATGAGCAGGGATGGCAGAGGCATGAATTTTAATAGAAGAGAAGGATAGACCCCTGTGTAGTAGGTCTGCTAGGTAATCCAGGATGAGAGGTAGGGAGGGCTGTGCCATTCCGGCTCCCTTAGCGTGGATCCAGCTGAAAAAAAACCTTTTGCACTTGTCAGCATAAGATTTTCTAGTGCTGGGGTGTCTAGCTTCAAGTATAACATGTAGGCCTTATTTTGCTTAGGCTGACAGCTTGAGGAGAGGTCAGGGAAGAAGCCAGGCTGCCAGGTTGAGGGTCTGCAATTGGGGATGCATGAATTCTCCATTCCTCTGGGTCAGGAGTGTTGGGATCTGAGGCAGATGCCATGGTGGCAGGGGTGACAGGCTGCGCAGCAGTGGGTACCAGTGCTGCCGTGGCCAGTCTGGGGCAATCAGGATTGCCCTCGTTTTTTCCTCCCTTATTTTTAGCAGTACCCTTGAAATGAGTGGTAGAGAAAGAAATGCGCAGACCGAGAGGTTCACCCACTGGAAGGATGAGGCATCCACTTTCCAGGCCTTGCAGCGAAGTTCCCTGGTTCAGAATTTGCTGAGCTGATGATTGGAGTGGGAGGCAAAGAGGTCCACCTTTGGGGTGCCCCATTTCTGGGTTACAAGGGTGAAGGTTCTGTGGTCTAGCAGGTTTCTGCTTAAGTTGTCTGCCAGAGAGTTTAGGGAGCCTGGCAGGAATTGTGTTAGCAGGTGTAGTTGCATGGCTGAGGCCGTGTGCCAAAGGGTCATGGCGAGCCTGCAGAGAGGATAAGAGAGTGAGAGTCCCTCCCTGTTGTTGATATACCACATCACTGTGGTGTTGCCTGTTTTGATCAGTAAAGGCCATGGGGAGAGTAGGGGTATGTAAGCTGTCAGGGTGTGCTGAACAGCTAGCATCACTTTTTGGTCCCTCCCTGCTTGCTGATATACCACATCACTGTGGTGTTGTCTGTTTTGATCAGTACAGGCCCCGGGGAGAGTAGGGGGTATGAAAGCTGTCAGGATGTGCTGAACAGCTAGCATCTCTTTTTGGTTGATGTGCAGATGTATTTGATTTGGGCTAGAATGGCCCTGAATGCACCTGCCATCCAGGTGTACACCCCAGGCATAGTCTGATGAGTCTGTGAAGAGAGTCTGGGTGGCGTGGGGTTGTGAGAAGGGAAGTCCCTTGTTGTGGTTGCATGCTGCTGCCCAAAGAAAATTTTTCCTTAGACAAGCTATCATTGGTATGAGACTTTCCAGGTCTTGAGAGTGTTGACACGAAAGGCTTTTTAGGTACCATTGTAGTTTCCTCATATGCAGTCTGGCATATGGAATGAGTAGAATGCAGGAGGCCATGAACCCTAGAGCTTGCAGGAATTTCCTTGCAGATAGCTGGGTTCTGCTGGATAGTTGGGAGAAGTAGCCTGTTAGGTAGGCTCGTTTTTCTGGAGTAAGGAATGCCATCTAAGACGCCGCATCCAGGCTTGCTCCCAGGAATACAAATTTTTGTGTGGGGACTAGTTTTGATTTCTTTTCATTGATAGTATACCCCAGGGAGGTCAGTAGGTCCTTTACAAAAGTCAGGTGCTGTAGCAGCTTTTCCTGACTGTCTGCCTGAATCAGGCAGTCATCTAAGTATGGGTAAATTTGAATATTTCTTTGTCTGCAAAAAGCAATGGCAGGAGCCAGACATTTTGTGAAAACTCTGGGACCAGGGGATAAGTCAAAGGGAAGTGCAGAGAACTGAAAGTGCAAAGATCTTGCCCTGAAACGTAGGTATTTCCTGCATGATTCCCTGATTGGGATGTGTAGGTAGGACTTTAGGTCTAGGGTGGCTAACCAAGCATCCTTAGAAAGCATTGGTAAAAGCTGCTGGAGGGTGAGCATTTTGAATTTTGGTATCACCAGAAAGGTGTTTAGAATGGATAGATCGAGGATGGGGGCACCATGTGCCCTCTTTTCTGGGTACCAGGAAGAGTCTGGAGTAGAAACCTTGGCCTAACTGTTCGGCAGGAACATGCTGTAATGGCCCTCATGGAGAAGGGGGGAAAGGACCTGCTTTTTGGCCTCTACCCACTGGTTTGGAGGAAGATCTGGGAACACTTTTGGGGCCGGCAGAGTGTGGAAATAAAATTTGTATCCCTGGGACACTATGCTGAGGCCTCATCGGTTGTTGGTAATGGTAGCCCAGCTGCTTGCCTGGAAGGAGAGCTTTCTTCCTACGAGCACAAGCAGGTGGGCGGAGGTAGGGGGTAGAAGTGTAAAGTCATTGAGAGTTCTTACCATAAGGGGGTGGCTTTGCACTCTGTATTTGAAGAGGAGGAACTCCATTGCTTAGATAGTACAGTTGTGTACACTTACCATAAATGTAGATGTTCGAGTGTATTCACTGTTGCAGTCATCGCATTTGGGTTATCCCTTCCAGGGTAGCCCTCAGTCGGCCCGAATACCAGAGGCTTAGTATTTCTGCGTTGGTTGCTGTTGCTCCAGGACTGATGTAAGGTAGTCAGTGGTATAAAATAAGGCAGCCGACATCATTACATCAGTTTTTCTTGCCCTGTCAGGGGCTCCCAAGAGGCAGCTAGGTTATGGTGGAAGAACACCACCAGTAGAAAGTAAATACCAAAAATTCCTTGAAAGGAAAGAGAGAGAGAGAGAGAGAGAGAGAGAGACTGAGAGAAAGAGAAGGGGCATTGAGGGAGGGAAAAGTACAGTTGTGTACACTTACCATAAATGTAGATGTTCGAGTGTATTCACTGTTGCAGTAATCACATTTGGGTTATCTGCTTGCAGTAGCCCTCAGCCAGTCTGATTATCAAGGTCTTGGGTCCTGCGTCAGTTGTGGTCTCATCTTCCATGACGTCAGGTAGTCAGGGGTATAAAGCATGCAGCCGACGACATTCCATCAGTTTTTCTTGCCCCAGATGTCAGGTGCCCCCATAATGGGAAGCAATTATATACAAGGTTACACCTCCAACAAAAAAGCAAATACACCAAAAAGCTTTAAGCATAGCAAACAAGAATATAGGTATAGCCAATAGAAGTCGGGGGGGGGGGGGCTGGAGGGAGGGTAACCAGGACTGCAACAGTGAATACACTCGAACATCTACATTTATGGTAAGTGTACACAATTGTACTATGTTCTTCATGTTTCACTGTTGCAGTCATCGCATTTGGGTAGATTCCCAAAGCTAAGGATGGGAGGAGGAAATTAGCATTAGGACCAGCTATAAGGCCCTGCAAGACTGCAGTGGCAAAGCCAGCTCTGGATTTAGAAAAAATGGCAAATGGTAATGCTTGGTGAAGGTATGTACAGAACTCCAGGTAGCAGCTTCTAGGATACACCTCTTAGAAAGGCTGTAGAGGTAGATGCAGCCCTGGTTGAATGTGGTCTTATCCCCTGTGGGGTAGGTTTTCCATGGTGCTTATAGCAGAAATGAATGCAATGGCCTATCCACTTAGAAATTGTTTGCTTTGAAATGACCTTCCCCTCTGCCCATGCAGCAAATGCAACCAGCAGCTGTTCAGATTTCCTGAGAGGTTTAGTCCTGTCCAAGTAAAATCTAAGTAGTCTGTGCATGTCCAAGGAGTGCAGTATTCGTTCCCCTTTGTACTGTGGGTTAGAGAACAGGTTGGCCAATGAATGGACTGATTAAGGGCCACACTGGATACCACCTTGGGCATGAAGGAGGGAATGGCCCTGAGAGACACCCTGTCCGCATGAGAGATGATGAAAGGCTCCAATGCCATGAGGGCCTGTAGTTCAGACACACTTCTTGCTGAAGTGATGGCTAAAAGGAAGGCTGTTTTCCAAGACAGGAATTTCAACTCTGCATTTGCAGCTGGCTCAAAAAGAGGCAGAGTGAGCTTTTCCAATAAATAGTTAAGGTCCCAGGCTGGAGTAGGGGCACTCCTGGGTGGTCTTAAGTTTTTGCCCCCTCTTAGGAACTGCTTCAGCAGTGGATGAGAAAAGAGGGGTGGGTTCTGTACTGTAATGAGCTGAAATGGCTGAGGCATGAATTTTGATGGAGGAAAATGAAAGGTCCTTGTCAAGCATCTCAGTTAAGTATTGAAGAATCGGAGGTAAATTGGGTGCTGTGCCCATCCCCTGAGTTTGGTTCCAGGAACAGAACATTTTCCATTTTTCAGCATAGGATTTTCTATTACTAAGCCTCTTTGCCTCCAGAATGACATCCATCACTTGCTTTCTGAGGGATGGTAAATGGAGAGATCAGGTAATTATCCAGGCTGCCAGGTTCAGGGTTTGAAGCTGTGGGTGCAGAATCTGGCCCTCCTGCTGGGACAGCAGGGCAGGGGTCTGAGGAAGGTGCCATGGTGCCAGCAGTGACACACTACGTAAGAGGGGTACCAGTGTTGGCGTGGGAAGTCTGGTCCAATCAGTATTGTCCTTTGTTTGTCCTGTTTGATCTTTAGTAGTACCTTGGAGAGGACAGGCAGAGGGGGAAAGGCATAAACTGATAGGTTTTTCCAGGTGAAGGACAGGGCATCTACACTTTCCAAGCTTGTTTGTGGGGAGTCCTTGGGCAGAATTTGTCCAATTGATAGTTCTTGGGGGAGGCAAACAGGTCTATCTCTGGGCTCCCCCATTTATTTCTCAACATGTTGAACATCTTTGGTTGCAGTTTCCACTCGTGGGGGTCCATGAGACTTCTATTTAGTTCGTCTGCAGTGTATTTAGCTTTCCTGGCAGGAATTGAGCCTGTAGGTGCACTTGGTAGCTCAAGGCTGTGTTCCACAGAGCCATGGCTAGTCTGCAGAGAGGGTATGAGTGGGTTCCCACCTGCTTGTTTATGTACCATATAACAGTGGTGTTGTCAGTCTTTACCATTAATTGTCCTGGAAGAATGTGGTCCTTGACGGCTGTCGGAGCATTCTGTACAGCTAACATTTCTTTTTGACTGATATGCAGGTGCATTTGACTTGGGCTCCATTTGCCCTGAATGCACTTCCCTGCCAAGTGAGCCCCCCGTGCACAGTCTGATGCTTCTGTTGTTAGGGTTTGGGCACAGGGGGTAGAGTGAATGGCAGTCCCTTGTTATGGTGGCAGGCCTCTGCCCACCAAAGGAACTCTATCTGTAGATAAGGTACGATAGGAATCATTGATTCTAGATCCTGAGAATGTTGTCACCATAGCCTTTTTAGATACCATTGCAGTTTCCTCATATGCAGTCTTGCATATGGAATTAAGAGAATGCAGGAGGCCATGAACCCCAGGGCTTGCAGTATTTTCCTTGTAGATAGCTGGGTCTTTGTGATAGTAGTTTGAAGTAGGCTGTCAAATGAACTTATTTCTCTGGCATGAGGTAGGCCACCTGGGAAGCTGTATTCAAGCTTGCTCCCAGGAATACAATTTGTTGGCAGGGTACCAGATGTGATTTCTTTTCGTTTATGGTGTACCCCAGAGACGTTAGCAATTTCTTTACAAACGCCAGATGATTTAATAGTATGTCCTGGCTTTCTGCCTGAATTATACAATTGTCCAGGTATGGGTATATCTGAATATTTCTTTGCCTGCAAAATGCAATGACTGGAGCTAGGCACTCCGTGAATACCCTGGGTGCAGTAGATATGCCAAAGGGCAGTGAAGAGAACTGATAGTGCATGTAGCCTGCTTTGAAGCGTAGGGTTCTTATGCAAGATTCCCTTATTGGGATGTGCAGGTAGGCTTTCTTTAATTCCAGTGTTGCCAACCAGGCATCTTTGCCTAGCATAGGAAGCAGCTGCTGAAGAGTTAGCATCTTGAATTCTGGGATCACCAAAAATGTGTTTAGGATAGACAGGTCCAGGATAGGATGCCAGGAATTGTCTTTCCTGGATACCACGAAAAGTCTTGAGTAGAAACCTTGTCCTCTTTCTTTTTCTGGGACAGGTTGAATAGCCCTGATGCTTAAGAGAGAGAGAACTTGCTTTTGAGCCTCTGCCCACTGATTTGGGCGTAGATCTGGCCAAACATTTGGGGTTGGTAAGGAGTGGAAGTGGAATCTGTATCCTTGGGAAACTATATTTAAAACCCATTTGTCACGGGTAATGAGTTCCCAATTTTTTGCCTGCAGGGCAATCTTTCCCCCTAAAGGAAAGTACAGTTTTGTACCTACCATAAATGTAGATGTTCAAGTGCGCATACAGCTGCAGTCATCACACTTGGTTTATCCTGCCATCAGGCGGGTCCTCGGTCGGCCGAATTCCAAAGTCTAGGTCCGGCGTCGGTTGTCGTCGCTTCTTCCCTGACGTCAGTGTGGCAGGGGTATAAAAGAGGCAGCCGACACCATTTTCTTCAGTTTTTCTTGCCCCAGATGTCAGGTGCCCCCAGAAAGGAAGGCAATACATGATGTTATGCAAACATACATAAGTAGATAAATCAAAACAGTAGTTGCAAGCAAATACACCAAAAAGGAATACCCCAAATAGGTTGTATGTGAAAGGTGTTTGACATAAGCCCTGTCCTAAGAGGGGATGGAGGGAGGGTAACCTGGACTGCAGCTGTATGCGCACTCGAACATCTGCATTTATGGTAGGTACAAAACTGTACTATGTTCATCGTGCATACAGCTGCAGTCATCACACTTTGGTAGAATCCCAAAGCTAAGTAAGGGTGGCTGGTACTAAGCGGAATTAGGAGGGGCTAGAATGCCCTGCAGGACTGCTGTGGCAAAGCCCGCTCTAGATTTTGAGTATAGTGGAAGGTGGTAGTGCTTGGTGAAAGTGTGCACTGAACTCCAAGTAGCTGCTTCCAAAATGTCCTTGGTAGGGACCCCCTGAGGAAAGCTGCTGAGGTAGCTGCAGCCCTGGTGGAGTGGGATCTGATGTATACAGGCACTGGTTTTCCATGAAATGAATAACAAAAGCGTATGCAGTGGGCTATCCATTTTGAAATAGTCTGTTTGGAATGGCCTTTCCTTGAGCACCTGCACCATAGGACACAAAGAGCTGCTCAGATTTCCTGAATGACTTTGTTCTGTCCAAGTAATAACGAAGTTGCCTGTGAATGTCCAAGGAGTGTAGTAGCCTCTCCCCTTTGTTCTGTGGATTTGGATAAAAGGTAGGTAAATGAATAGTCTGATTCAAAGCCACACTGGATACTACACCTTTGGCATGAAGGTAGGGTTGGTTCGTAAGGAAACCCTGTCCTGATGGAAAATGATGAATGGTTGCACAGCCATGAGGGCCTGTAGCTCCGAAACCCTGCGTGCTGAGCTAATAGCCAGAAGCAAGGCTGTTTTCCACGACAAGTATTGTAGCTCTGCTGAAGAAGCCGGCTCAAAAGGAGGCAGTGTCAGCTTCTCCAATACGAAGTTGAGGTCCCAAGCTGGAGCTGGTGGTTTCCGTGGGGGGTTTATATTTTTTGCCCCTCTGAGGAACTGCCTTAATAGAGGATGTGAGAATAAAGGAGGATCCGTATTGTATTGTGCTGAAATAGCTGAAGCGTGGATCTTGATGGAAGAGAAGGAAAGGCCACTGTTTAACATCTCAGCTAGGTACTGTAAAATCTGAGGTATATTTATTACCCAAGGATTCTGGCCATTTGCTTGATTCCAGGAACAAAATAGTAGTAGAGGGTCTCCTGGCCTCGAAGATGACATCCTGTACCTCCTTGGAGAGTCTGTTGGCAAATTAAGATATTTTCCATGCAGCTAGATTTAAAGTTCTGAGCTGGCTGTGAAGGGTCTTGTAGTTGTGCTGGGACAACAGAAGAAGAACTTGGGGTAGGATCCATGGTGGTGAGTGTGACAGGCTCTTTAGGAGAGGATACCAGTGCTGTTGTGGCCAGTCTGGAGCAATGAGAATCATTTGTGGCCTCTCTGCTCTGGTTTTTAATAGGACTTTGGTCAGTAGTGGTAGAGGCGGGAAGGCATAGACTGTCAATGCTGTCCAATTGAAAGAGAGTGCGTCCACTTTCCAGGCCTGTGGATGATAGGTCCTTGAACAGAATTTTTCCAACTGGTAATTTCTGTGGGTAGCAAATAGATCTATGTCTGGCTGTCCCCATGCTTGAGTTATCTTTGAGAAGACTTGAGGATGCAACTTCCATTCGTGTGGGTCTGTCAAATTTCTGCTTGTCTGCCAGTGTGTTTTCCTTCCCTGGCAGGAATTGTGCCTGTAGTTGAACTTGTAATTCCAATGCTGTGTTCCACAGGGTCATAGCTTGCCTGCACAGGGGGTATGAATGCGTCCTTCCCTGTTTCTGTACCACATGACTGTGGTGTTGTCTGTCCTTATTAATAGCTGGCCCGGATGCAGTAGGTCCTTGAAGGTCATAAGAGCATTTTGCACAGCTAGCATCTCCTTTTGGTTGATGTGTAGGTGCATCTGTTTTTGGGACCATTTTCCCTGGATGCACTGATCTGCCATGTGTGCTCCCCAAGCGTAGTCTGAGGCGTCTGTTGTGATGATTTGACTTGCTTGTGGTATACAGAAAGGGAGACCCGTGTTTCTTTGGTATGCTTGAGCCCACCACAAAAATTCCTTTTGAAGGCATGGAATGAGTGGTAAAATTGTTTCCAAGCTGTGGCTGTGTTGAGACCATAAGTTTTTTAAGTACCATTGTAGTTTCCTCATATGCAGCTTTGCAAATGGTATTAGTAGGATGCAAGATGCCATGAACCCCAGAGCCTGCAGGATTTTCCTTGCAGTTAGCCTGGTTAAAGTTGCCATTTTGTTGAAGTATTGAGACAGTTGCCCTTGCTTGTCTGGCGTGAGGTAAGCCATATGGGCCGTTGTATTTAAGCTGGCACCCAAGAAAATTATCTGTTGAGAAGGTATTAGTTTTGATTTCTTTTTGTTCACTGTGTACCCCAGACAGTTTAACAGTTTTATTACAAACGCCAGATGCAATAGAATGTTCTTGTTGTCTGCTTGGATCAGGCAGTCGTCCAGATATGGGTAGATTTGTATTCCTCGTTGTCTGCAGAAAGCAATTACTGATGCCAGGCATTTCGTAAACACTCTGGGCACAGTAGATAAGCCAAAGGGCAATGCAGAGAATTGATAATGGGTTGAACCTGCAAGAAATCTGAGGTATCTTCTTGTCTGATCGGGACATGCAGGTATGCCTCCTTGAGGTCCAATGTTACCAGCCAAGACTCCTTGCCCAGCATGGGAAGAAGCTGCTGTAATGTGAGCATCTTGAATTTTGGTACCTCTAGATATGTGTTTAGAACAGATAGGTCTGAGATGGGTCTCCAACCTTTGTCCTTCCTTGGTACCAGAAATAGTCTTGAATAAAAACCTTGACCTTGTTCTTTTGCAGGTACCTCTTGAATTGCTTTCATATCCATGAGAGCGGAAATTTGTTTTTGTGCCTCTGCCCATTGATTTTGTGGCAGGTTTGGCATGCCTCTCATTTTTGGAAGGGTGTGAAAGTGGAACCTGTAGCCTCTGTCTATAATATCCAGAATCCATTTGTCCTTTGTGACAATGTGCCAGTTTTTCGAAAATAAGGCCAGTTTTCCACCCAAAGGTGCTGCCATTATAGCTTTGTTTGGCAGGCATAAGGGAAAGTCATAGCGTCTGTTTTCTAAATGACTGTGGTCTATCTTCTCCACCTCTTGGGGCTGGTGCTTGCCACTGCCTAGCTCTGTAAGATCCTTGAGGTTGTCCTCTACCCCTTGGGCGTCTATCTACCCCTTTGGGGTCTGTCCGTGGCTGGAAAGGACCAATTTTTTGAAGGCCAGTTTCTGCTGAAGCATGGAGGCTGCACCTGCAAGAAATCTTTAACTGTTTGCATAGATTTCGCTTTTTCCTCCATTTTCTTTAGTACCTCCTCAGCTTTAACACCGAACAATACATCTTTTTATAGTGGTGCATCTAATAACTTTGCTTTAACATGATCTGGTAAGGTTTGCTCTTTGAGCCAAGCGTGTCTACGTATGACAGACCCCGTGACAGCAGCTCTACATGAGGCCTCTAAAGCATCAAAACCACACTGTAAGGTAAGTTTCCCCACTTGTTCTGCTCCATGCAACAAATCCTGCAACTCTTTCAAATCTGGTTGTTCTGTTTGTGTCATTTTGCTTTTCAGCTGAGATAGCAAGAACTGCTGGTACTTTAACATATGAAATTGACAGTTTAATGCCCTCATGGTTAAAGTGGCTGATGTATACACCTTTTTCCCCCCACCTTTCTAATGCTCTGGAATCTCTCTCTGAAGGTAAAGGGTTTTTAGCAGTAGAGGCCTTAATCCCCTTGGGACCCTGAGAAATAGTTTCTGGGTCAGCAGAAGGGCTTTTATAAAGGAACTGGTGAGAATCAGGAATCCAGTAATATATGTCTGGTTTAATAGGGGCAGGAGGTAAAGAGTCTGGATTAAGACTGGCTTCTGCGTACACATCATCCAGAATATCTAAGACAGGAGGAATAGCCAGGGGCCTATACTGGGGAAGCAGCAGAAATTCCCTGAGCCTTTTCTTGGAATCTGAGTAATCTTGGCCTTCCCAGTGGAAGTGCTCTCTCAATGTATGTAGGGTTTCCCCAAAAGAGTAGTCCTCTGGGGGGGGGGGGACTGAGGGAATAGACTCCTCAGCATCAGAGTCTTCAAATGGGGAATAGGCATAATCCTGGTCCTCAGAAAGGTCTGAGGTAATAGAAGCCTGGTCTGAGGAAGGGAAGTCTTCCTCCAACCTGGGTCTTTTGTCTGAGGGGGGGGTTGAGAACCCCTGATGAGTGTAATCAAATCCTCAGCCATTTTAAGCATCTGTTTTTTAGGCATGGGGCCTTGGGAGGGGGTCTGAGGACCCTGTTTTTTAATTTTCATTGGAGCTTTAGATTTTGTGAACGATTTAATAGAGAAGGTGGTAGGCCTGAAAACGCCTTCAGAAATGGCAGGCCTTGCTAAACTTTCTGTTTCTCCAAGAGTGGCGTCGGTATCTGCAGTGGGAATGGAGACCGAGGAACCTGCGACCTCGGGTACTGAAGTCACCGGTAAAATAGTTTCATCGGTAGTCAGGGGCTGCGTAGGCGCCTCGCTGAGAACCGGTAGTCGGCCTTAGCGTGATCTCAGTACTCGGTGCAGGCCTCGGATGTCTGTCCTTATCCTTGCGTTTTTTGCCTGAAACTGGCGTCGGAATATCTGATGACATGATATAATTTAATTTTTGCCAAAATAATGAAGGGCGAACTCCGCCCAGCGCTTAATAGTGCGCTTGTTAAACCTAGCACAAAAACGGCAGGCCGAGACGTCGTGGTCTGGCCCTAAGCAAGGTATACAGTAAGAGTGAAAATCCTTATGCGGTATTTGCTTCCCACAAGAAATGCAATTATTAACTTTGTCTGACATTGGTCTGAGGCAAGAAAAGTTTCCCCAACGGGGTACTTGGCTTTAAAGAAGACTTCGGCTGAAATACTTTTTGTAAATCTCAGGAGCTGGCCGGCCGGCACTTGCGAATTGCTTCGGCTTCGGGCACCACACGGCAAGAAAGACTGAAGAAAATGGCGTTGGCTGCCTCTTTTATACCCCTGCCACACTGACATCAGGGAAGAAGCGACGACAACCGACGCCGGACCTAGACTTTGGAATATGACCGACCGAGGACCCGCCTGACGGCAGGATAACCCAAGTGTGATGACTGCAGCTGTATGCACGATGAACATCAGTCAGTTGTGCAGGGCTTAGAAGTTTTAAAGTTAAGTCATTCAGACAGTTTACCATAGTGGGCAGTCTTACTATTCCCTGCTTCGGAAGTGGGAGCCCCCCACTGCTTAGTCTTGTGAGCACCTTGGGACTGAAGCTTGGGTGTTCTGCTGGTTCTGGGTTTGGAATGAGGCGGCCTGGAAGAGGCAGGAAAGGACCAATTCTTAGAGGGCCAATGCTTACTAAATCTGGGAGGCTGTACTTGCAGGACATCTTTAACAGTTTGCATAGATTTAGCTTTTTCCTCCATCTTTTTAAGTACTACTTCTGCTTTGTTGCCAAACAGACGGTCCTGGCTTAAGGGAGCATCCAGCAATTTAGCTTTAACATGATCTGGCAAAGATGGCTCCTTAAGCCAAGCATGCCCTTCTAAGTACAGACCCAGTGACAGCAGCCCTGCAAGCTGCCTCTAATGAATCAAAACCACATTGCAAAGTATGTTTTCCAACTTGTTCTGCAGAATGCGTTAAATCCTACAACTCTATTTTCAGTACCGTCAGGAATCATCATAATTTTCTGTTTAAGCAATCCAATAATATGCTGCTGATACTTTAACATAAGAAACTGGCAGTTTAAGGCCCTAATGGCCAAGGTTGCAGAAGTCTATACCTTCTTACCCCATCTATCCAGCACCCTGGACACTATCAGTGGGGGTAGGATTTTTGGCAGTAGTAGCCTTAATGCCCTTGGGTCCCTGTGAAATTGTCTCAGGATCCGCAGAAGGATTTTTAAAGAGGAACTTGTGAGAGTCAGGAACCCTGTAATACCCAGTCAGGTTTTCTGGGAGCAGGAGTTAGAGAGTCAGGGGCCAGGCTAGATTCTGAGAAGGCATCATCAACAAGGTCCAGTACAGGAGGGATAGCTAAAGGCCTATGTTGGGGCAGGAGTAAGAAATCCCTAAGCCTCTTTTTGAAATGGAGGGGAAGCAGAGGGAATGGAGTCCTCTGCATCAGAATCCTCATAGGTAGACAAGGGTAAATCCTGGTCATCAGAAGAAACTAATTTCAGAGTCCTGATCAAAAGAATCAGAAGGAAAATCAGTCCTAGTTCTCTTAGAGGGGGAAGGGTGGCTTCCTCTGATTAGCGTAATAAGGACTTCAGCCGTTCTTATTTGTTTTTTAGGCATAGGGGCCTGACCATGCGTTCTGAGCATCTGTTTTCTAGGCATGGATCGAGTTTTAGGCCTTGAAGAAGAAGATGGTGTTGGTTTAATATGCAAGTCAGCAAGCCTGAATACACCCTCAGAAGCCGGTGCCTGCACAGCGGATCCAGACCCATCCAAGGTAGAGACATTCGCAGGTTCCACAGCTGAAGAATCTCGTGGCATACCAGACTCCGAATGGGTCTCAGTAGGGGCCTGTGAATCTGAAGTAGCGGGTATCAGGGGCTGCGAAAGCGCCTCACTGAGTACCGGCAAACTGGCGACTAGCTTAGGAGAAGCTTCGTCGACAGCTTTGGACCTATGCGATCTCTGTCTTTATCTTTGCATTTTTTCGGAATGTCGGTAGTCAGGTGGCTTGCCGAAGCCATTTCTGGATAACTGAACCGAGTACCAAAATATTTAGAAGTGCAAATAAACAGACGATGAATAGTTAGAAGGTTGAATAAGGCACAAAACAGACAGCGAGGTACGTCGTGGTCTGGGCCTAAGCAAGGAATGCAGTACGAATGAAAATCTTTATGAGGCATTTGCTTTCCACAAGAAATACAACTGTTAACTTTTACTGACATAGGTTTAGAGCAAGAAAAAGGTCCCCAAACGCGGTACTTAGCTTAGTTGACTTCGGTTCTGAAACTCGAAAACGAAAATTTTAGGAGTCGGCCGACCGGCACTTGCAAACTACTTCTGCTTCGGGTACTGCATGGCAAGAAAGACTGATGTAATGGCGTCGGCTGCATGCTTTAGTCCCCTGACTACCTGACGTCATGGAAGATGAGACAGTAACCGACGCACGACCCAAGACTTTGATAATCAGGCTGACTGAGGGCTACTGCAAGCAGATAACCCAAATGTGATGACTGCAACAGTGAAACACGAAGAACATCCAGGACTGCAACAGAGAATACACTTGAACATCTACATTTATGGTAAGTGTACACAACTGTAGTATGTTCTTTGTGTTTCACTGTTGCAGTCATCACATTTGGGTTGATTCCCAAATCTGAAAAAAAGGCAGTCAAGAAGACTAGGGGCTGGCTAGGATGCCCTGCAAGACTGCGGTGGCAAAGCCTGCCCTGGATTTGGAGAAGATAGGAAGGTGGTAATGTTTGGTGAAGGTATGAACAGATGTCCATGTTGCAGCTTCCAGGGTGTCCCTGATGGGGACCCCTCTGAGAAAAGCTGCAGAGGTGGAGGTTGCTCTGGTAAAATGTGTCCTGATCCCCTTGGGGGGGGGGGGGGCTTCCATGTTGCTTGTAGCAGAAATGAATGCAGTGTGCTATCCATTTGGAAATGGTTTGGATATGGCCTTGCCCTCTGCTCCTGCAGCAAAGCTGACTAACAATTGATCAGTCTTTCTATATGATTTAGTCCTGTGGGTAGAATCAGACCTGTCTTTGCAGAATCCTTTCCCCCTTGTTTTGTGGGTTAGGAAAAAAGGTGGGCAAATGAATGGATTGGTTGAGAGCCACACTGGACATCACTTTTGGCATGAAGGATGGGTTATAGTCCTGAGGAAGATCCTGTCAGGATGGAAAATGATGAAGGGCTCTACAGCCATTAGTGCTTGTAGCTCGGATACTCTTCAAGCTGAAGTGATGGTCAGAAGCAAGGCCGTCTTCCAAGAGAGAAACTAACTCTGAAGAAGCTGCTGGTTCAGCAGAGTTAAAGTTTCTCTCATGGAAGAAACGTTTTAACTCTGCTGAAGCTGCTGGTTCAAAGGGGGGGGGGGGGCTGAGCTTTTCCAACACAACGTTTAGGTCCCAAGCTGAGGTAGGTACTCTTCTGGGTCGCCTCAAGTTGTCTGCCCCTCTTAGAAATGTTTGATGAGAGGGTGAGAGAAAAGAGGTGGCTCTGTGCCGAAATGAGCAGAGATGGCAGAGGCATGAATTTTAATAGAAGAGAAGGATAGACCCCTGTGTAGTAGGTCAGCAAGGTAATCCAGGATTAGAGGTAGGGATGACTGTGCAGTTACGGCTCCCTTAGCCTGGATCCAGGTGCAAAACTTTTTCCACTTGTCAGCATAAAACTTTCTAGTGCTAGGGAGTCTGGCCTCATGTGCAACATCTAGAACTTGTTTGCTGAGACTGGCAGCTTGTGCAGAGGTCAGGGAATAAGCCACGCTGCCAGATTGTGGGTCTGCAACTGGGGATGCATGAATTCTCCATTCCTCCGGGTCATGAATGTTGGGATCTAAGGGAGATGCCATGGTGGCAGCAGTGACAGACTGTGCAGCAGTGGGTACCATTGCTGGCGTGGCCAGTCTGGGGCAATCAGGATTGTCCTCGGTTTTTCCTCTCTTATTTTTAGCAGTACCCTTGCAATGAGTGGTAGAGGGGGAAATGCACAGACCGAGAGATTGACCCACTGGAAGGATAGAACATCCACTTTCCAGGCCTTGCTGTGAAGCTCTCTGGTGCAGAATTTGCTGAGCTGATGGTTGGAGTGGAAAGCAAAGAGGTCAACCTTCAGGGTGTCCTATTTCTGGGTGACAAGGGTGAAGGTTCTTTGGTCTAGCTGCCACTCATGTGGGTCCAGAAGATTTCTGCTTAAGTTGTGTGCCAGAGAGTTTAGAAAGCCTGGCAGGAATTGTGCTAATGAGTGTAGATGCATGGCTGAGGCCGTGTGCCAAAGGGTCATGGCGAGCCTGCACAGAGTACCTCCCTGTTTGTTGATATACCACATCACAGTGGTGCTGTTTTGATCAGTAGAGTCCCAGGGGAGAGTAGGGGTCTGAAAGCAGTCAGAGCATGCTGTAAAGCTAACATCTCTTTTTGGTCAATGTGCAGATGTATTTGATGTGGGCTCCATTGGCCTTGTATGCACCTGCCATCCAGGTGGGCAGCCCAGGCATAGTCTGATGCGTCTGTGTTGAGGGTCTGGGCGGCGTGGGGTTGTGAGAAGGGTAGCCCCTTGATGTGGTAGCATGCTGCTGCCCACCAAATAAAATCTTTCCTTAAACAAAGTATCATTGGTATAAGAGTTTCTAGGTCTTGGGAGTGTTGACACCAAAGGCTTTTTAAGTACCATTGTAGTTTCCTCATATTCAGTCTGGCATATGGAATGAGTAGAATGCAAGACGCCGTAAACCCCAGAGCTTGCCGGAATTTCCTTGCAGATAACTGGGGTCTGGTGGCTAGTTGAGAGAAGTAGGTGGTTAGGTAGCTTTGTTTTTCTGGTGTAAGGAATGCCATCTGGGACTCTGTGTCCAGGCTTGCTCCCAGGAATACAAGTTTTTGGGTGGGTACAAGTTTGGATTTATTTTCATTGATAGTATACCCCAGGGAAGTCGGTAGGTCCTTTACAAAGGTCAGGTGCTTTAGCAGCTTTGCCTGTCTGCCTGAATCAGGCAGTCATCCAAGTAAGGGTAAATATGAATATTTCTTTGTCTGCAAAAAGTAATGGCGGGAGCCAGACATTTTGTGAAAACTCTGGGAGTAGTGAATAAACTAAAGGGAAGCGCAGAGAACTGAAAGTGCAGTGATCCTGCCCTGAAACGTAGATATTTCCTGCATGATTCCCTGACTGGGATGTGTAAGTAGGCCTCTTAAGTCTAGGGTGGCTAACCAAGCATCCTTGGAGAGCATAGGTAGAAACCTTGGCCTGTCTGTTCTGCAGGAAGGTGCTCTATTGCCCTCAGAGAGAGCAGGGAAAGGACTTGCTTTTTGGCCTCTGCCCACTGGGTTGGGGGAAGATCTGGGAACCCTTTTGGGGTTGGTACAGTGTGGAAATAAAATATGTATCCCTGGGACACTATGTTGAGGACCCAGCGGTCATTGGTAATGGTGGCCCAGCTGCTTGTGTGGAAGGAATATTTTTCCTTCTAGGAGCAATAGCAGGTGGGCAGAGGGAAGGGGTCTAAGTGGAAAGTCACTGTGAATTCTTACCATGAGGGGGTGGCTTAGCACTCCCTGGTTTTGAAGAGGAGGAACTCCATTGCTTAGATCTCTGAATTCCCTGGGGACTGGGCTGAGCTGACCTGGAGGGGACAGGAAAGGACCAGTGTTTGGAGGGGCAATGCCAACTGAACCTGGGTGGCTGGACCTGCAAGAAGTCCTTAACTGTCTGCACAGATTTAGCTTTTTCTTCCATCTTTTTTAAGACCGCCTCTGCCCTGGTGCCAAATAAGTTGCCTTAGTGCAAGGGTGCGTCCAATAATTTGGATTTGGCATGGTCAGGCAAGGGCTGTTCCTTAAGCTAAGCATGCCTTCTAAGGACAGAACCAGTGAAATCATGTCTTCTAAGGACAGAACCAGTGACTGCTACCCTGCAAGATGCTTCCAGGGCATCAGAACCACATTGTAAGGTGTGCTTAGTTACTTGACTTGCAGAATGCATTAACTCATGTAGCTATTTTCTGAACAAGCAGGAAAAGATATTTTTTTGTTTGAGGAGTTCCATGGTATGTTGCTGATATTTCAGCATGTGGAACTGACAATTTACTGCTCTAATAGCAAGAGTAGCAGAGGATTATACTCTTTTACCCCATCTGTCTAATGCTCGGGAATCCCTGTCTGAGGGGGTGGCATTCTTAGCAGAAGTTGCTTTAATTCCTTTAGGTCCTTGAGAGATAACCTCAGGGTCAGCAGTAGGATTTTTGAAAAGAAATATGTGAGAGTCAGGGACTCTATAGTTCTTGTCAGGTTTCCTGGGAGCAGGAGGGAGGGTGTCAGGAGACAAACTGGATTCCATACAAACATCATCCACAACATCCAAGACAGAAGGAATAGCCAGAGGTCTGTGCTGTGGAAGCTCTAAGAATTCCCTGAGTCTCCTTTTAGAATGAGGGTAGTCCTGACATTCCCATTGGAAATGCTCCCTTAAGGTATGTAGGGTTTTGCCAAAGGAAAAGTCCTCGGGTGGAGAGGCTGAAGGAATGGACTCCTCTGCATCAGAATCCTCATAAGCAGAGAGGGGTTACATGTCTTCATATTCAGATTCATCAGTCATCGGGGACTCCTGTTCAGGTAAAACTATTGGGGAGAAAACTCTCTCCTGGAGGGGGTAGCCTGGCTTCCCCTGATGAACATCATAAGGTCCTCCGCCATTTTAAGCATTTGAGACTGAGGCAAGGAAGCAGATGCCTGAGATTGGGTCGTCGGTTTCTTGGGTGTGGTTTGTACCCTGGGCCTTAGAAATTCTGTAGTTTTCAAAAGAAAGGTAGATGCGAAAGTAGTAGTTGGTCTGTGTTGAGAATCAGTAGTGCAAAGTATTTCCTCAGAAGCCGGTGCCTGCTCAGCAACTCCGGACCCATCCAAGGTAGAAGCATCCGCAGGATCCTTAGTCATAGAGTCTCCCAGCATACCTGACTCCAAAAGGGTCTCAGTAGCGGCCTGCAAATTCACAGAAGCTGGAAACAGGGAAAGCGCCTCACTGAGCACCGGAGAACTGACTATTAGCTTAACGGGAGCGTAGTCAGTAGTTTAGGACCTGTATGGTCTGTCGCTGTCTTTATCCCTACTTTTTTTAGGAAGATCTGCTGTCGAATGGCTTACCAAAGCCGTATCGGAATTCGAGGACTAAGAGCGAAAATATCTAACTACAATAAGGACACGACATATAGTTCTGGCTTTGAACAAAGCACAAAAGCAACAGCGGGGGATGTCGTGGTCTGGGCCTAAGCAAGTGACACAGAAAGAAAGTCTCGATGTGGTATCTGCTTTCCACAGGCGAGACAATTGTTAACTTTTTCTGACATCGGTTACAGCAAGAAAAAAGGATCCCCGATTGGGTACTTAGCTTTAAAAGACTTCAACTTCAATTCAGAAATGAAAACTCAGGTAGCAGCCGGCCGGCACTCGTGCGAACAGCATCTGCTTC
Source organism: Protopterus annectens (assembly GCF_019279795.1). Classification (NCBI taxonomy): domain Eukaryota; kingdom Metazoa; phylum Chordata; order Ceratodontiformes; family Protopteridae; genus Protopterus; species Protopterus annectens. The sequence continues at coordinate 436,226,467 of NC_056734.1, read as the reverse complement.
GGGCTCCTCGGCAAGAAAGACTGATGTAATGGCGTCGGCTGCCTTATTTTATACCACTGACGACCTGACATCAGTCCTACAGTGATAGCAACCGATGCAGAAATACTAGGCCTCTGGTATTTGGGCAGACTGAGGGCTACCCTGGCAGGGATAACCCAAATGTGATGACTGCAACAGTGAAACACGAAAAATATGTACAGTTTTTTTTTTTTTTATAACTGTGTGAAACTTTCCATTGGTGTTATTTTTAATATTCTCTGTGACTGAAACTCTGGTGTTTACTGTAAATAGATATTTAGTAGTTTCTTGCTCATTTATTATTATTAAATAAATTCAAGTTTTGACAGTACTTGAATATACTTATTTGGTGATAACTCTGGGCCACTCCTAAAAGCGTTGCAGTTTGGTCAACATTGCCATTTGTATTAATATTGATTTCACTCGGTATAACTGGATACCTTTGTAAGAGCCTTAGGAAGGTGGCTTTGTAGTGCCTAGTGGCAGTGATAACTACCTTATAGTCTGAGCAGAAGGGGGCGTAGCTAGTAAACCAGTGCCAGCCTTTCCCAGGGCGGTGTGTGTGTGTGTGTGTGTGTGTCAGCTACTTGGAGCAGGGACATGAAGCACTGGTTTCACACAGACAGTGGCAGAGGACTTGGCTTGGGCACTCGGCTGAGTACTTAACACTGAAGCTGTGCTAGTGGGCAGTCTTATTGGGGACCTGGAGAGAGACAGACACCCCCAGACCCTGGGCTGAGTGTTCTG